>NC_090248.1:69809785-69824785 GCF_037325665.1 Littorina saxatilis | reverse complement strand
CTACATGGCTTGCTGTGTCGTACCAGATTTACACGAGTTGTTTGTTTAAATATTGAACTGCGAGCGAACAGTCGAGGCAGCTAAATAGAAGACGCTTGTTTTGGAACCTCCATCTCTTCTAAAGCCTCCTGCAATCTATTACGTCAAAGCAAAGAAACAAGGCATGTAGTATTCTCTATATACATAACGATAATGACTGAACAGACGGAATTGTTCGTTGATTTTTATTTCTTCATATGCGGCGTGTGTGTGTGGTGCGTGTGCGTGTGTGTGTGTGTGTGTGTGTGTGTGCGTGTGTGTGTGTGTGTGTGAGTAGGGCCGGGTAGCTCAGTTGGTAGAGCACTGGACTTGTGATCCTAGGGGTCACAGGTTCGAATCCCGGCTGGGACGGACACGGGTCAATTTATGACGTGCGTTTCATGCTCTACTCTTCATGTCTCGTCTTCACTACAGGCAAACTGAGTCAGTCTAGTCGTGCGCTCAGCTGTGCACTAAGGCAGCAGAGATATATAGAGAATACTACATGGCTTGCTGTGTCGTACCAGATATACACGAATTATTTTTTTTAAATAGGCCTATATATTGAACTGCGAGCAAAAGAGCTGTTCACTATTTGAAAAACCAACGAGTGTAAATCTGGTACGAAACAGCAAGCCATGTAGTATTCTGTATATCCTACATACTGTACTTACGTGTATTTTACTGAAAATGTCCTGCAGTCGAGGCAGCTAAATAGAAGACGCTTGTTTTGGAACCTCCATCTCTTCTAAAGCCTCGTGCAATCTATTACGTCAAAGCAAAGAAATGTCACTCTGAAAGTGTGGCGTGACGTGTTAGTTCTAAAGATTTATCGAGGGTAATTAGCGAGCGCAATTTTTGTTTCTATAATGACGTTTGTCTCGGTGACTTTGGCATCATAAGCAGTGGAAAAACATGACCTCATTTACATGATATACATACGTGTGATTTGAACGATTATTATCTCACGGGTGTCTCTCTCATGTATGTAGGATACAATACATGACGTACGTTTCATGCTCTACTCTTCATGTCTCGTCTTCACGACAGGCAAGGTCAGTCCAGTCGTGCGCTCAGCTGTGCACTATGGCAGCAGAGATATACATGACGTGCGTTTCATGCTCTACTCTTCATGTCTCGTCTTCACAACAGGCAAACTGAGTCAGTCCAGTCGTGCGCTCAGCTGTGCACTAAAAACGGGCAGCAGAGATATACATGACGTGCGTTTCATGCTCTACTCCGGCTTCATGTCTCGTCTTCACTACAGGCAAACTGAGTCAGTCCAGTCGTCTGCCTGTACTGTGCAGGTAGCAGAGATATGAAATTAATGACGTACGCGCCTTTCCATGCTCTGATGCTTGCAGAATCCGTTTACCAGTAGCGGCGGAACTGATGAGTTTACCTAACTGACAGTACAGAGCAAAAATGAAAACATGGCTTGAGCCAAGAAAATGTGTCCATGCGAAGACTGATGTGATGTAATTGTGTATAGTGTGTGTTGCAGTGTATGTTGCAGTGTCGGTGTGGGGTCAGTGTTTCAGTGGAACTTAGTCAGTAAAGCGGAGTCAAAACTAGAAGGAAAAGTTGTCAGTTCGCTAAATAATTAAGCAAAAAGAAGCACAGTGCGAACAGAATGCAGCCGCGCTATTGGATTTTTTTTTTTTTTTTTTTTTTGCATCTCGCCAAGTGAAAGTCCAGCTCTGCACAGAAAGCATCCACTCCCAGGATATTTCTTAACATTATTTGTGTTCTGCACAGAAAGCATCCACTCCAAGGACATTTCTTAACATTATTTGTGTTCTGCACAGAAAGCATCCACTCCAAGGACATTTCTTAACATTATTTGTGTTCTGCACAGAAAGCATCCACTCCAAGGATATTTCTTAACATTATTTGTGTTTGTGTCACGGTAAGAGGATGCTCTAAATCCATAGTAGTAAAATCCATAGTAGTAAAAGCCTTGACAAACCTTTTGCAGTGAACATGGGTACCGTTTAGTGATGGTCATCATGAGCTGATTGCTCGAGTAAGTTGTTGTTGTTGTTGTTGTTGTTGTTGTTGTTGTTGTTGTTGTTGTTGTTGTTGTTGTTGTTGTTGTTGTTCTTCTTCTTCTTCTTCTTCTTCTTCTTCTTCTTCTTCTTCTTCTTCTTCTTCTTCTTCTTCTTCTTCTTCTTCTTGTCTGGCGTTTTAATGATTTTGTTTTGACTGAATTTCTGTTCCTAAATGTAGACTCGAGTAAACTTCAATCCACATTCGAAAATGGTCTCTTGATTTGTGCTGTTTTTATCTCGGTATTAGAGATCTCTTTTCTTTGTTCAACATTGTTTGTCCCACAGTCAGTCAATTTGTCCATTCTTTTTAGATCATAAGGGTTGGTAAGAATGTATTTGCCTTGAGCCAATTCGAGTAGGTGACACCGAGACAGAGCAGTTTCAGGGCGGTTCAGTTTCGGCTCAGGCTCATTTAGGAATCGTGAATAGCATACAAACGGAAGGGTTTAGTGGTCACCAAATGAGCTTGTATCAAAGCTAGCATACAAACGGAAGGGTTTAGTGGTCACCAAATGAGCTTGTATCAAAACGCCGGTCGATCTTCTTCTCAGGTTTCCTTCCTGTACTATTACTACTAGACTAAGTATTCACTACAGGTAATAGTACAGGAAGTATTCACTACAGGTAATAGTACAGGAAGGATAAACTAGTAGATCATCCGGCGCTTTGATACAAGCTCCTGCCGTACTGATCACAGGCCATGATGTCCTCACAAAAGGTAAGTGCTTGTAATATAAACAACCTGGGTGGCAAAGCTAAAACCTGTTTCCCGCCAGGAACCGCTAGGGTAAGGGAGTGAGGGAGGGTTCCTGCAGTATAATAAGTCTAAGCATCATAAAGATTGTCATCACTAGAGTGCAGATGAAACTAAGTTCTCTTCAATGTAAACAGGTGGGTGGGTGTGTGTGTGTGTGTGTGTGCGCGGCCGGTCAGTGTGCATAGTGTGTGTGTGTGGGGGGGTGCGTGCGTGTATGGTGTGTGTTTGTGTGTATGTGTGTGTGTGTATGTGTGTTTGTGTGTGTGGAGAGCAGAGAGAGAGGGAGGGGGGAGGTCGTAGCAACAAAACTTCAAGCTAATCATTCGTTTCGTTCTCATGTCCGAGTGGCTGCTGTGGCCGGAGAAAAGTTCGTTCAGGGTGGGGCCGTTCAGTGAAAAATAAAGGGAGGTCATCGTTCATTTTATTTCCAAATTGAGCTCCGTCGAAAAAAAAAGAGGAAGAAAAAATAGCTCAGAAATTCACGCTACAGGTACATCGCTTCTTGCGTAGTGCCATGTTTTGACGTGACAGATTGGTGCCGAACCCCGAAGTAATTTGTGTTGCCATAAGATACTGTTGAACAGCGGAACAGCTGCTAGCGCAAGATACAGCGGGCAGCAACCCAAACACTGGCACCCAGACGTACGTACGCACGCACGCACGCACACAAAGAGAAACAGAGGTGTACACACACACACACACACACACACGTACACACAGACACACACACACACCACACCGGCACACATACACGTACACACACACACACCACACCGGCACACACACACACACACACCACACCGACACACACACACACACACGTACACACACACACACACACACACCACACTGACCGGCACACACACACACACACACGGCACTCACACACACCAATCAATCAGCAAACGCTTTTTTTCAGTTACACGTACACACTGATGAACGACCTTGACCCGAACTAACCCCCATTTCGTTTTCTAATAAGTCGAAACTGAACTGACGACGGCAGCAAAGGAAACCCAGAGCATCTTCTTAGCGCCAATTACGAGAAACTTGAAAAAGTGAAATGCCTCAATATCTTAAACCATCCTATATGTACACCATGCTCATTTCACTAGCTTCTTTGGCCAAAATACTCCTAAAATATTGTCGGAGAGAGAAAAATCTGCAGTATTGTAGTGACCGTCGTTTGGGCTGAGAAACCAGTAAGCTTAATTTGTACACGCGGACAACATCCCTTTAAAGGCACACACCACGTGAACAACATCCCTTTAAAGGCACACACCTCGTGAACAACATCCCTTTAAAGGCACACACCTCGTGAAAACAGTTCGGCGTGCCGTCTCAGATCTGATATAGGATTTTACAAGAGATAAGACTATCCCTCCACTTCAGTGGTTACATACCAAAAATGAACAGCATTGCTGCTCGATCTCTGTGCACATCGGGAGTTTTCGTATGAATTAATCTTGTAAATGCAACCAGTGGCTTTATAAGAAATCAATTAATTCAAACAAATTCCCACTGTGCATGGAGAGCACCCAAACACTTCGTTTTTGGTATGTGACCAAGTGGATGAATATAGTCTGGTGTGGTAAGGGGAACTTTTTTTGACGAGAAGAAGTGTGCCTTTCAAGAAAACTTAGAGAGCAGCATAGAGAGCAGCATAGAGAGCAGCGTAGAGAGCAGCATAGAGAGCAGCGTAGAGAGCAGCATAGAGAGCAGCGTAGAGAGCAGCATAGAGAGCAGCATAGAGAGCAGCGTAGAGAGCAGCATAGAGAGCAGCATAGAGAGCAGCATAGAGAGCAGCGTAGAAGCAGATAAAGCACACAGATGCGTATCACATGTCCGACATATTCCTGCATGATATTTCTCCATGTCAGTGCCCCCGAACTCCGCCCCACCCCCACCCCCACACCCACCCCAGCTATCTGTACAGCCCCACCTTGACATATCCCTCACAGCTTAAACACTTGTCTACCGTAACCAGCGTGAGGGCAATATTTACATTTGTCTTATCGTGTTCGCAAGCATGCTAACCAATCAGCACCCGCGATCAGCACAGACAGGACATTCTGGGAGTACCGAGACTCACTGCTGTGATATCCACATCCACCTTGCGGTGTACACAGACCCTCAAGATCTGATCCGTTATATCTCACAGCAGGGAGGTCGTTAGGTTTGATTTTTTCCCGCCAAATTTGCCGAAAAAATTGCCCCCCTATAAGTTTCGGCCATTTTGCTAAGTTTAATCTTTACCCTGCGCATCAACTTAAATCAGTTAAACTATTGCCCAAAAAACATAAGTCTAGAAAAACAAACTACACTAATAAAAAAAATAAAACGACTGAGGAGAAGTTGACTTTATCCAGTAAACAAAATAAGTGTGTTCTATACGCACACAAGATCAAAGTAAAGGTATGGGCACTCACACTGTGACACACAAGCGCCTATGCAAAAAAGATCGTGTTACTGATCCACAACTACTCTTTTTCCAGGCGTTGCCAGCCGAAACCCTCTACAAATATTTTTTTTAAAACTGTCAATAAACAGGGTTTGGATGCCAGGGTCAGCACTAGTGAAGCAGCAGGCAACAGAAATGTAGAAATGTAGATGGTAGCGATTTCAGAGATGCTGAGTTATCCCCAGACTTTGAAGTGGAACCACTCTGGAAGCTGAATGTTTTGATAACTTCCGTGGGCGGCCGGTGCAGAGCGAACAACACGAGATGAAAGGTAGAGTGCAGGAATTGTATTGGGCTTCTGTGATGCATTATATTGACACGTTGTGGATATGTGTACAGAAGGGGTTTAACGTACTTCTGGCTGGTTCACATTACATACAGCAAGGGGAAGTAATTATAGGCTCACGAAGGGAACACGAGATGGTTGCGAACGAGGCTAGCACACTGACGTTGTCGCACGCTTCTCAAGATTGGTTGTAAGCGTGATATGAGAAAATAGGCAAAGCAGATGTTAACAAATAAGTAACACTACAAAAGCAAAACAAAAACAAGAACAAACTAGAAAGCTAGAAAGTTTTCTTTTTTTTTTTTTTTTTTAACGGGAAGAAAAAAAAGGCGGTATTCATTATGACACAAAGAATGGCCCAAATATTCAGGCACATACTCGACAATCAACATCATTGAAGTCTTAACATAGAGGAGATTATTTGTGAAACATCACCAGTTTACCTATTTATGTATCCGACTCACTAAAGGCGTGAAGTTAATAACTAACGTATGAGCTTTACCAAGAGAGAGAGAGAGAGAGAGAGAGAGAGAGAGTGTGTAGTGGGGGATGCGTGCGTGCGTGTGTGTGTGTGTGTGTGTGTGTACGTGCGTGTGTGCGTGCGTACATGCTTGCGTGTGTGTGTGTGTGTGTAGTGTGCGGATGCGTGCGTACGTGCACTACCGCGTGCGGTATGCGAGGGTGGGTCGGTGTGTGTTCGTGTCAGTGTGTCAGAGGGTGTTGTCAGTGTGTCAGAGGGTGTTCGTGTCAGTGTGTCAGAGGGTGTTCGTGTCAGTGTGTCAGAGGGTGTTCGTGTCAGTGTGTCAGAGGGTGTTCGTGTCAGTGTGTCAGAGGGTGTTCGTGTCAGTGTGTCAGAGGGTGTTCGTGTCAGTGTGTCAGAGGGTGTTGTCAGTGTGTCAGAGGGTGTTGTCAGTGTGTCAGAGGGTGTTGTCAGTGTGTCAGAGGGTGTTGTCAGTGTGTCAGAGGGTGTTGTCAGTGTGTCAGAGGGTGTTGTCAGTGTGTCAGAGGGTGTTGTCAGTGTGTCAGAGGGTGTTCGTGTCAGTGTGTCAGGTGTTGTCAGTGTGTCAGAGGGTGTTGTCAGTGTGTCAGAGGGTGTTGTCAGTGTGTCCGAGGGTGTTGTCAGTGTGTCAGAGGGTGTTGTCAGTGTGTCAGAGGGTGTTGTCAGTGTGTCAGAGGGTGTTGTCAGAGGGTGTTCGTGTCAGTGTGTCAGAGGGTGTTCGTGTCAGTGTGTCAGAGGGTGTTGTCAGTGTGTCAGAGGGTGTTGTCAGTGTGTCAGAGGGTGTTGTCAGTGTGTCAGAGGGTGTTGTCAGTGTGTCAGAGGGTGTTCGTGTCAGTGTGTCAGAGGGTGTTCGTGTCAGTGTGTCAGAGGGTGTTGTCAGTGTGTCAGAGGGTGTTGTCAGTGTGTCAGAGGGTGTTGTCAGTGTGTCAGAGGGTGTTGTCAGTGTGTCAGAGGGTGTTCGTGTCAGTGTGTCAGAGGGTGTTCGTGTCAGTGTGTCAGAGGGTGTTGTCAGTGTGTCAGAGGGTGTTGTCAGTGTGTCAGAGGGTGTTGTCAGTGTGTCAGAGGGTGTTGTCAGTGTGTCAGAGGGTGTTCGTGTCAGTGTGTCAGAGGGTGTTGTCAGTGTGTCAGAGGGTGTTGTCAGTGTGTCAGAGGGTGGTGTCAGTGTGTCAGAGGGTGTTCGTGTCAGTGTGTCAGAGGGTGGTGTCAGTGTATCAGAGGGTGTTGTCAGTGTGTCAGAGGGTGTTGTCAGTGTGTCAGAGGGTGTTGTCAGTGTGTCAGAGGGTGTCAGTGTGTCAGAGGGTGTTGTCAGTGATTTGTTCAGTCCAGCAAAACTTCCTTCGCTCTGCAATCGCTCTCCTAATGACGAGGAATGCAACCCACCTCTGACAGAAGAGGCTTTATTCTCTGGCACTACCGTTTGTTTCTATGTCAAATCAGTGTTGTCTTGGCCTCATTGCGTGCTATTTCTGTAAGTCTGTAATCCCTGCATTTAGGCCGCTTTGGGCCAGTCAGCTTTTCTTTTCTTTCCCCAGTCTGTCTCCGCACACCCACATGTATGTATTTATACGATTGTGAGTTATATTTGCCTTACTGCAAAGTGAGTCATTTGTCAACGGACGAGTGGGTAAAAAGTCTGACAAGGCAGTTACTCAGTGAGGAAGGCAGTAATAGCAAAGAAGTCAGGGGAAGCTCTTTGATCATGATAACAGGGTGGTGGAGCATTATGTGGGCTTACTCGGTAGAAAAAAAAGTTATATTTGTGTCTGTCTGGATGTCTGTGTGTCTGTCCGTGTGTATGTGTATGTCTGTCTGTCTGTCTGTCTGTCTTTCTCTCTCTCTCTCTCTCTCTCTCTCTCTCTCTCTCTCTCTCTCTCTCTCTCTCTCTCTCTCAATTAACACGTCAAGCAAAAGCAAATTATTTTAATACATTAATCGAAGACAAGAAAGATATTGCAACTGTTTGGCGTGCTGTTAATAACATATCAGGTCAATCGAAACAGAACTCAAATCGGTCTGCCACAACCATCTCCCCTGAATATTTTAATAACCATTATCTACTGAGGACACTGTGAAATGCGGGGTGCCTCAAGGGTCAGTGCTTGGGCCGATCTTGTTCTGTCTGTATATCAATGATCTGCCACTGCACATTTCTGATAGTAATGTAAGAAGTGATTTGTTTGCTGACGATTCTTCTCTTCATTCAAGTGGAAAGTCTGTTCCAGTAATAGAGTCCTCCCTTCAAACAGCTTTAAACGATGTAAATAACTGGTGTAGTGCTAATGCTATGGCTTGTCCATCCAATAAAAACTAAAAGTATGGTAATTGCAACCAGACAAAAACATCAGATTTCTCCATTCAAACTAAATCTTACTATTGGTACGAAATCAATTGAACAAGTTCAACAGCATCGCGTTTTAGGGGTAATTCTTGATTGTGAATTCAAGTGGCAGGCACAATTACAGCATATTTGCAAGAAAGTAGCCAAGAACGTTTTCCTCCTATCCAAGTTAAAGCAATATACCGACAGAAGGACTCTGGAAATGTTCCACAATGCTCATGTAATGCCTCACATTAATTATGTTTCGACGCTCTGGGATGGCAGCAGTGATGTCCACTTGAAAAAGTTAGACTCTCTCTATCGTCGCTCGGCCAAACTCATCGTAAAGGATAATGCCTCAACAGATATGAAATTAAAAATGCTTAACTTTCTTCCACTGGAAAAGCATCTCAAGTTAAACAAAGCCATTTTTATGCATAAATTGTATTACGGTAAAGTGCCGATTTACATTACATCATTATTTAATAAAGCTACCCACAGATATGGGTCGGTCAACTTGATCCCACCGATTCCACGAATTGACCTGTATAAGACCAGTCTTGCTTTTTCGGGTACTTCAGTTTGGAATTCACTTCCATCATCCTTTAAGCACTTAAAGTCATTAAAAAGTTTAAAAAAAAATTGTTAACAAGAGGCGAAGCCATCAAGGCTCACGTAAGAAATCGACAAACAGTAACACAAACTCAATCACTCCGTCACACACACACACACACACACACACACACACACACACACACACACACACACACACACACACACACACACACACACACACACACACACACACACACACACACACACACACACAGAAAGAGCATAGGTGAAACTGTGCAAGAAAGCGAGACACTACATCTAGATCTGTCTGTCTGCATGTAGCCTACTTACAGGGACACGACTGCCAACTAGTCTCGGCCCGCTCAAAATAATAATGACCGAGACTTTCAGTACTTCCTTCGCGTGACGTCTAACCCTCTTACGTCATAATGTGACGTCAATGTAATGTGACGTCTTCAAATGTTAGAGTTTCTACCACAGACATACACACGCACGCACGCACGCACGCACATACGCACGCACGCACGCACATACGCACGCACGCACGCACATACGCACGCACGCACAGACAGACAAAGTTACGATCGCATAGGCTACACTTACGTGAGCCAAAAACCACTTAATGTCCGAGTAGTTTAACGCCTTTTGACTTACCACACTTAGTATTACGTCAAAGATATGCTGTGCATTGTATATTCTGAACATATTTTTGTTACACTATTGCTACATGTTCGATTGCTACCAGCTTGTATTTATAATTACCTGCATAGTATGCATTTGATTTTATGAATAACCACATATGTATGCTCTTCATGCCTCATCTTCATCATCATCATTATCATTATCATCATCATCATCGTCATCATCATCATCATCGTCTTCTTTATTATCACGTTTTCCGACCTCCTTTTGGTGGTTAACTTTTTAATTTTTAATTTGTTAATTATATAATTGTGTGTCTATGCGTCCCAAGGACAGATTGTAAATAAAGTTCAATTCAATTCAATTCTCTAATTGAATCACAGAGTTGTTCCCTCTCTCTCTCTCTCTCTCTCTCTCTCTCTCTCTCTCTCTCTCTCTCTCTCTCTCTCTCTCTCTCTCTCTCTCTCTCTCTCTCTCTCTCTCTCTCTCTCTCTCTCTCTCTCTCTCTCTCTCTAATTGAATCACAGAGTTCGCGGATTAGAATACGGCCCGGGCTCTCTCTCTCTCTCAGTCTCTCAATTTGTGCGAGTGTGTGTGAGGATGTGTAAAAGAGAAAGTGTATAGTATGCTTCCATTAACAAGCACACTTTTGAATTTTTTATGTGTATTTTGTTATACCTTTCCCTATTGTTTTTTTTTTAAATTTTTTATTTTTTTATTTTTTTAATTCTTCATATTATTTTGTTCTTTGTTTCATGTGTGTATTATAGTAGGGACTAGCTGTAAGAAAGGACCATATATGGACCTAATGCTATCATCCCTCGGTAATAAAGTTTTCGAGTTCGAGTTCTCTCTCTCTCTCTCTCTCTCTCTCTCTCTCTCTCTCTCTCTGATTGAATCACAGAGTTGTTCCGCCATGCTTCTGTTCAATTTCATTTTACGTGCTCCGATATTTGGATTCTTCGTTGGGCGGTAACAGTGGAGTGTGTTTTATTAGTGTGTGTGGTTCCGTGGTACGGACTCGTTTGCCAAATAATGTTTTGGTCTTATGTTATTACTAGCATTTTGTTTCTCACTTCGACTCTATATATTCTATAAGAATCAGACAGTGTAAAAGTATTACCATCAACATACTCAGTTTGCTGAAAAATAACTTTGATTTGAGTTATCTCCCTTCAAAAATATAAAAATTATGATTAAAATTAAATTTCCAAAATCGATATAAAAACAATTTCATCTTATTCCTTGTCTGTCTCTGTTCTCTTAGCTTCCCCTCTCTGTCGGTGACTACTCTCTCTCTCTCTCCCTCTCTCTCTCTCTGAATATGGTTTGAAACAGTTTTGCGTGACTAAAGGTCGCGGCCGGTTTGGAATCCGGCCCGGGACGGACACGGGTCAACTGTTTGACTGTATTCATGTCCCACCCCCGTTTCACCACATGGCGGCGTTTTGACCCGTTATGGTCAACCCTTGTTGTAAGACTAGGCGTCAGCCTAAAATCTCCATCCTTGAGTAATAAAGTTCGTTCGTTCGTTCGTTCGTTCGTTCGTTCGTTCGTTCTCTCTCTCTCTCTCTCTCTCTCTCTCTCTCTCTCTCTCTCTCTCTCTCTCTCTCTCTCTCTCTCTCTCTCTCTCTCTCTCTCGTGGCCTTTATCCTCCTGATTGAACTTCATATTACCTTCGTTTTTACTGTGCTGTGGTTCAGGCTGTCACAGCAACTCTTTCACAAAGAGACGAGAATCACATTCTTTGTCTTGCGTGAGACAGAGACTCGATGTGTGCGTGCTCCTTTATTGTGCGCCTTTAATCGGACAAGCCGCTTTAGTGACAGCAGTGTGTTCGGACGGTCAAGCGATTCGCCCTTTTCTATCGGATTGAAAGTGACTTCTGTTTCTAAGCGACAAGTGTGTCAACATTGACTCTTGTGTCAACTGCTTTGTGTCAGACTTGTTAAGAGTCTATTACACTAGTTCTGTAGTTTTAGTTTGGTTCTTTATCATTATAAACGGTAACTGTACCGTTTTATTTTTATTTTCCTGTTTCCTAATTGTGCTTGTCTGCTTTTCGATTTTCTACTTGCTTATTGTTTGTTTTCGCTGTTTACCTAGTTTGTCGTCGGAAACAGTTCCTTGTCTCTTTACTAGTTAATTTACGCTTGACGTTGTGTTTCGTAAAGTGTCATATATCATTTTGGTTTCATCACTGTTTTGTATCTCTTCATTATTTTGTTGTCTTGCTTACTGGATAATTAGCTGATTCAGTATCAATAAGTATATTGTTTAATTAAACAAACAAACAAACAAAAAACGCCCCAAAACGCTACTTGAGCTTAAATATGAGTAGCTCTCCTACTACATGGCCAACAAAACAGGGTCTCCGTGTTGGGCACCTGAACATTAACCATGCTATAAATAAAATCAATGATATTTCTACAATGCTGTTAAATACTGGAACAAGTTTTCACATTTTTGGGATCACAGAATCAAGATTAACACCTCAGATTTCGGATTCTGACGTTGTTATTCCAGGTTACAGTACGTTACGCAGAGACCCTCAGCAAAGTAGAGAAACTGGTATACTTTTGTACATAAGTGAATCAATTAGTTATACACGAATAATACACCTTGAGAACTTCGTGGAATCTGTGTGGATTGAAGTTAAGTTGAGAGGAGCACCTCCACTCCTCATAGGATTTTGTTATAGAAATCCCGCAGAGCGAGCAAACTGGTCAGATAACTTTACACAGATGTTAGATGCAGTTCTGCTCGAGTCAAAGGAAACAATTCTGTTGGGAGACTTTAATGTTGATTTGCTTAAACAAAACAAGCAGTGGGTTGATATGATTAACCTCTATAATCTTAAACAAATAGTCAACACTCCCACTAGAGTCACATCATCCAGCAGTACTCTGATAGATCATATCTATGTTACTGATCACCATAATATTGTCGAATGTTGTGTTCCAGCCAATGGTTGCAGCGATCATTTTCCTGTCTGTTTAACATGGTCAAGAAAGGGTGTCAAAATTCCTAAAGTTGGTCACAAGACAATAAAATACCGCTCTTTTTCTCAATTTAACGAAGACACCTTTCTACATGAACTTTGGAATTCCCCACTATCTGATACTTACAATTTTACGGATCCGGACGAAGCCCTAACACATTGGCTTAGTGCCTTCAATGACATATACGATAAACATGCTCCGTGGAGAATAAAGAGAGTTAGGCACATTGTAAAACCTAAATGGTTTGATAATGATTTACAACATGCCATTGACCATCGCGATTTTTTAAAGTCGGTTGGCAAGGAAGAGGAATACAGAGAACAGAGAAATAAGGTAAATTCACTTAAACGAACAAAAAAGATAAAATATTTTCGTGACCTAGCATCAAGTTCAAAGCAAAACTCAAAGAATATATGGAAGGCAATAAATGAACTTACGAATAAAAAGGCTGCCAGTCATCCGAGTTGTATCAAGGACATATCTCCCGATGCTTTAAACACACATTTTTCCAAAATTGCTGAAAATGTGATTAAAAATGACAAGTCCAAATTAAATGATTTGAAAGTTTTAGAAGAATTTTGCAAATCAAAACAAATTTCATGTCAAGCAAAAATTCCCCTTCTTACAGTACCTGAAGTTTTTCACGCACTTACACACCTCAAGCAAACAGGCACCCGGGGGCTCGATGGGCTTGATGGTAGGATTCTTAAATTGTCAGCCCCCGTAATTTCTGAAACACTTACCTACATTTACAATCTCTGTTTAGACAAAAAATATTTTCCAGTCGCCCTGAAACAGGCTAAAGTCATTCCTCTGTTTAAATCAGGTGACAAAAGAGACCCCTCAAATTATAGGCCAATTTCCATTTTGTCTGTGTTATCAAAACCACTGGAAAAGCATATCAACAAACACATCCTAACACATTTCAACCAAAACAACTTATTCCATCCTAAACAATCAGGATTTAGAGCTAAGCATTCCTGCCACACTGCCTTAATCTCTCTTGTTGATCAGTGGTTGGACAAAATAAACGATAATGAATTCTGTGGTGCCATTTTCGTAGACTTTGCAAAAGCCTTTGACGTAATTGATCACACATTATTGCTTAGAAAATTCGGTTTGTATGGCGTCGGATATGATACTATCAATCTTGTTAGTTCATTCCTCTCTGACAGACAACAGACAGTTCTTACAAACACTAGAGCATCGAGCATGCAAGCTGTAGATTACGGTGTACCACAAGGATCGGTATTAGGACCTCTGCTCTTCTCAATATATGTTAATGACCTCCCCCTTTATATTCAACATTTATGTGAACTTTTTGCAGATGATACCACAATTCACTCCAGTAACAAAAATTTAACTCGCTTATCAGAATCCCTCCAAGGAAGTCTAAACCAGCTGACAGAATGGACTGACCTAAATCACATGTCTCTTAACCCAAAGAAAACCAAATATATGATAATTACAACTAGACAAAAACGACAGAATTTTACCTCAACTGGTCCCGATTTAATGATTGACGGCAATATAGTGGAAAAAGTCGACCATCACAAAGTTCTAGGTGTCCACATCGATAACAACCTGTCTTGGTCAACTCACATTGAACAACTTAGTAAATTAGTGTCAAAGAAAGTGTACCTCTTATCTAGAATTAAACACTTCCTTAATTGTCAAGCCAGGAAGTTATTTTTCACTGCTCATATTCAGTCTCTTATTGATTACGCATCCAGTCTATGGGACTCTGCAAGTGATAATTCCCTAAAGCTACTCAGCAGATTACACAAAAGAGCGCTAAAAGTAGTATTACTCAAACAGACTACTCTCACCGACTCAGACTACATCAACATAGGGGTCCTACCTCTGAAGTCAAGAATGAATTACAACAAAGGAATAATGATGCATAAAATTATGACAGAAAATGCACCCGAAACCATTTGCTCAAAGTTCTCTTTGAAGAATTCGCACCACTTTATAAAACTAAACACTCCTCTTCCTAGGATAGACCTATTTAAATCAAGTCTTGTTTATTCAGGAAGCAGCCTCTGGAACGCTCTTCCGGACGCCCTGCGGCAATCCACCAACACAGATTCTTTTAGAACCAAATATTCTTTCCATTTAATGAACTCTATGAACAAATAAACTTGATTGGTATGTTTTCTTTGTATACAGTTGTTCATTATCGGAATTATGGTTTATTGTGACAAAATAACGAAGATTTGGCTCTGTAATACATTGTTTTGCTGAGCTAATGTATTGTTGGGTTACTTTCCGTTTATCTTCATTGCTTTACACCCAATTTTGAACACTACCTTATGATCTACAATGCTTCTACATAATGCGCTTCATGTACATAAACTTATATGTTCTACCATTAATGTTTTTATGTAA
>NC_090248.1:69774785-69804785 GCF_037325665.1 Littorina saxatilis | reverse complement strand
GCAGCGCTGACGGTGGTTCACTGGAACAGCCTGAGAGCTCACATTGTCTCTGTTGTTAGATAAAGTGAACAGCAGCGCTGACGGTGGTTCACTGGAACAGCCTGAGAGCTCACATTGTCTCTGTTGTTAGATAAAGTGAACAGCAGCGCTGACGGTGGTTCACTGGAACAGCCTGAGAGCTCACATTGTCTCTGTTGTTAGATAAAGTGAACAGCAGCGCTGACGGTGGTTCACTGGAACAGCCTGAGAGCTCACATTGTCTCTGTTGTTAGATAAAGTGAACAGCAGCGCTGACGGTGGTTCACTGGAACAGCCTGAGAGCTCACATTGTCTCTGTTGTTAGATAAAGTGAACAGCAGCGCTGACGGTGGTTCACTGGAACAGCCTGAGAGCTCACATTGTCTCTGTTGTTAGATAAAGTGAACAGCAGCGCTGACGGTGGTTCACTGGAACAGCCTGAGAGCTCACATTGTCTCTGTTGTTAGATAAAGTGAACAGCAGCGCTGACGGTGGTTCACTGGAACAGCCTGAGAGCTCACATTGTCTCTGTTGTTAGATAAAGTGAACAGCAGCGCTGACGGTGGTTCACTGGAACAGCCTGAGAGCTCACATTGTCTCTGTTGTTAGATAAAGTGAACAGCAGCGCTGACGGTGGTTCACTGGAACAGCCTGAGAGCTCACATTGTCTCTGTTGTTAGATAAAGTGAACAGCAGCGCTGACGGTGGTTCACTGGAACAGCCTGAGAGCTCACATTGTCTCTGTTGTTAGATAAAG
This sequence comes from Littorina saxatilis, assembly GCF_037325665.1. NCBI lineage: Eukaryota > Metazoa > Mollusca > Gastropoda > Littorinimorpha > Littorinidae > Littorina > Littorina saxatilis. The sequence continues at coordinate 69,804,010 of NC_090248.1, read as the reverse complement.
TGAACAGCAGCGCTGACGGTGGTTCACTGGAACAGCCTGAGAGCTCACATTGTCTCTGTTGTTAGATAAAGTGAACAGCAGCGCTGACGGTGGTTCACTGGAACAGCCTGAGAGCTCACATTGTCTCTGTTGTTAGATAAAGTGAACAGCAGCGCTGACGGTGGTTCACTGGAACAGCCTGAGAGCTCACATTGTCTCTGTTGTTAGATAAAGTGAACAGCAGCGCTGACGGTGGTTCACTGGAACAGCCTGAGAGCTCACATTGTCTCTGTTGTTAGATAAAGTGAACAGCAGCGCTGACGGTGGTTCACTGGAACAGCCTGAGAGCTCACATTGTCTCTGTTGTTAGATAAAGTGAACAGCAGCGCTGACGGTGGTTCACTGGAACAGCCTGAGAGCTCACATTGTCTCTGTTGTTAGATAAAGTGAACAGCAGCGCTGACGGTGGTTCACTGGAACAGCCTGAGAGCTCACATTGTCTCTGTTGTTAGATAAAGTGAACAGCAGCGCTGACGGTGGTTCACTGGAACAGCCTGAGAGCTCACATTGTCTCTGTTGTTAGATAAAGTGAACAGCAGCGCTGACGGTGGTTCACTGGAACAGCCTGAGAGCTCACATTGTCTCTGTTGTTAGATAAAGTGAACAGCCTGAGAGCTCACATTGTCTCTGTTGTTAGATAAAGTGAACAGCAGCGCTGACGGTGGTTCACTGGAACAGCCTGAGAGCTCACATTGTCTCTGTTGTTAGATAAAGTGAACAGCAGCGCTGACAGCTCACATTGTCTCTGTTGTTAGATAAAGTGAACAGCCTGAGAGCTCACATTGTCTCTGTTGTTAGATAAAGTGAACAGCCTGAGAGCTCACATTGTCTCTGTTGTTAGATAAAGTGAACAGCCTGAGAGCTCACATTGTCTCTGTTGTTAGATAAAGTGAACAGCCTGAGAGCTCACATTGTCTCTGTTGTTAGATAAAGTGAACAGCCTGAGAGCTCACATTGTCTCTGTTGTTAGATAAAGTGAACAGCCTGAGAGCTCACATTGTCTCTGTTGTTAGATAAAGTGAACAGCCTGAGAGCTCACATTGTCTCTGTTGTTAGATAAAGTGAACAGCCTGAGAGCTCACATTGTCTCTGTTGTTAGATAAAGTGAACAGCCTGAGAGCTCACATTGTCTCTGTTGTTAGATAAAGTGAACAGCCTGAGAGCTCACATTGTCTCTGTTGTTAGATAAAGTGAACAGCCTGAGAGCTCACATTGTCTCTGTTGTTAGATAAAGTGAACAGCCTGAGAGCTCACATTGTCTCTGTTGTTAGATAAAGTGAACAGCCTGAGAGCTCACATTGTCTCTGTTGTTAGATAAAGTGAACAGCCTGAGAGTTCACATTGTCTCTGTTGTTAGATAAAGTGAACAGCCTGAGAGCTCACATTGTCTCTGTTGTTAGATAAAGTGAACAGCCTGAGAGCTCACATTGTCTCTGTCGTTAGATAAAGTGAACAGCCTGAGAGCTCACATTGTCTCTGTTGTTAGATAAAGTGAACAGCCTGAGAGCTCACATTGTCTCTGTTGTTAGATAAAGTGAACAGCCTGAGAGCTCACATTGTCTCTGTCGTTAGATAAAGTGAACAGCCTGAGAGCTCACATTGTCTCTGTCGTTAGATAAAGTGAACAGCCTGAGAGCTCACATTGTCTCTGTCGTTAGATAAAGTGAACAGCCTGAGAGCTCACATTGTCTCTGTTGTTAGATAAAGTGAACAGCAGCGCTGACGGCGGTTCACTGGAACAGCCTGAGAGCTCACATTGTCTCTGTTGTTAGATAAAGTGAACAGCAGCGCTGACGGTGGTTCACTGGAACAGCCTGAGAGCTCACATTGTCTCTGTTGTTAGATAAAGTGAACAGCCTGAGAGCTCACATTGTCTCTCAGTTTGAACTCTGTGAAACCAACAGGTTGTACGTGTCAGTTAATTTCGACTGACACGACCATCAGTTGCTCACCTGTTCCGTTATTGTCTGTCCGGCTGTGTCGGTTTTGTCGTGACTCTCCAGGAGAAGTTGGTTGGTTGGTTGGTTGGTTGGTTGGCTGGTTGGTTGGTTGGTTGGTTGGTTGGTTGGTTGGTTGGTTGGTTGGTTGGTTGGCTGGTTGGTTGGTTGGTTATTGATTTTGTTATCGTCTCTTCAGCTGGCGAGACCGAAGCAAATTTGTTTCTTTCATCAGTTCACATGCATGGTAATTATTAAATAAAAATGTTTTCAAGCTCCATACTATTTACAAGCAAGTCTATCACTGTAAAAAGAAGGTTCTAAAACTTCATCACTTTCACATTTGTTTCTTCAAATCTTGTTACAAATCTTGATCTCCAGCCCAGGTAACACAGTGTCAACAGCCAGGTAACACAGTGTCAACAGCCAGGTAACACAGTGTCAACAGCCATGTAACACAGTGTCAACAGCCCAGGTAACACAGTGTCAACAGCCAGGTAACACAGTGTCAACAGCCAGGTAACACAGTGTCAACAGCCAGGTAACACAGTGTCAACAGCCCAGGTAACACAGTGTCAACAGCCAGGTAACACAGTGTCAACAGCCATGTAACACAGTGTCAACAGCCCAGGTAACACAGTGTCAACAGCCAGGTAACACAGTGTCAACAGCCAGGTAACACAGTGTCAACAGCCAGGTAACACAGTGTCAACAGCCCAGGTAACACAGTGTCAACAGCCAGGTAACACAGTGTCAACAGCCAGGTAACACAGTGTCAACAGCCAGGTAACACAGTGTCAACAGCCAGGTAACACAGTGTCAACAGCGGTGCGGACAGTTCATTCGGAACAGAGGCACACACAGTGATGCAGCTAGCGGCAACAGGTTGAACGGGTCAGCTGATTTCAACACCATCTCACGCCTCTGTTCTGTTTAAAGGGACATTGTCCGCCTCTAGGGCTGATTCTGTTGGCAACAAATCTTGTGACCATTGTGCATGCAGACTGAGCTAAACGTTCATGCTTTATGACCGTGCTTTTTTGCTTCAGGTTTTAGATATTTGAATAGACCTTTTTCGTATAACCTTTGCCCCAGCGTTTCGACCAATCAGATTTAGATAACCGGAACTAGGGGGCAATAGGTGCCTGGCCTGAAATACCTCTTTCACTTTCGATGCTCGAAGATTACTTTGCCAGAGGATTACTTTGAGAAATTCTGCAAGAAAACGGATTATCTTGTTCAACAAAACAGAACAAAAAGTCAAGGAAATGCACGAAGGTATGGTTTGAAACGGCTATTGGTGGTATATGGACGAAAGACTTGGCGAACTTCCCCTGCATAAGCGAGGGTGCGTATCGCTAGCGCTACGTGTCATTTGTGCTAAGTGTCATTTGTCCTACGTGTCATTTGTGCTGCGTGCCGCTATCGCTACGTTGATTAGTGCTACAAATAATTTGTCGATGAGTCGCTATCATTCGTTCATTATCACTACGTGTCGACAGCACTACATCTTTTAGCGCGACGTGTCATTATCGCTACGTGTCAATACCACTACTTACTGACGACTCTCTCTTTCTCATTTTGTTCAGTCTCTCGCTCTCACTCGTGGTTTGTGTGTGTATATATGTATGTCTGTGTATGTATGTGTGTGCGTGTGTGTGCGTGTGTCTGTCTGTTTCAGTGTGTGTGTGTGTGCCTGTGTGTGTGTGTGTGTGTGTGTGTGTGTGTGTGTGTGTGCATTTGTCCGTGTGAGCATTTGTCCTATGAGCAATTGTCATACAACCACAAAATGCAACAAAACTCTTGCCGTGGACAATTTGTTAGGCGTCTTTGAGGAAAAAAGTGTGTTTTGCGGCTTGACCAAACAGGATTTTTAAGGATAACGGGCTTATTGGGTTTTCTTTTAACAGATTTTTTAGCTTCATAACTTATTGTTAGCAAAACGTCAATTTACCTGAGCCTGCCCATATCGTTTTGCCGTCTGGACAGCCAACCGTTATTAATTTGCTATGCACCTAAGACCAAAAGTTGGTCTATTTCACCTCTTGAAATAGAATCCTGAAGGAAAAAACGCTGACGCGATTTTTCCCCGATTTTTAAACATAGAATTATACAGTAATGATTATGAACAAAGTGTCATTTCTAAACACACTAACACTCTTTCCTTCAGAATCGTGTTTCGTCAAGCCTAATAAACGACTTTTTGCTCTTAGCCATATAAGATATTACCTACAGTTAACGACCAGGAGTGGCAAACCCAATGGGCACCCCCAGATCAAGCATGCTATACATAGGCATCGAAACACCGAAATATCTTCGGCGGTGTGCAACCGATTGCTTCGGGGATGTGCAACCAGAAAAACAGAGAGACTTCGGAGATGCGCAACCGACAAATCTTTGAATGTCTTCACAGATTCATGAAATATGACGCTCCTGCACCACTTTAAATCATATCATCTGACCCAGATGTCAAGAAATGACCATAGATCACATTACAATCGTGTGTAGCCTTTCTCATGTGCTTGAATTTCCCTAGTAACTGCGGGAAGTCAAAATTTGCACATAATGCGCTTGAAATATGTAAATACTTGAAGGCCAACGTTCACAAACACATTGAAGCAATGAAACAAATCGATGATATGATGCTATGACACCTTAGGCCAAAGTACAAACGGTAGTTTTGTGATGATATGTCATTTGTGAGGAATTACAGGTGATTTTGTGCAGAAACTTACGTCGCGTGTCTCCCTTCGGACAGAAAAATAAGGGTGCAACCCCTTCGGACAGATTTGCCTAGTGCAACCACGGTATACGGTGTGTAGCTGTGGTAAGAACATTATGGACAGATTTGCCTAGTGCAACCACGGTATACGGTGTGTAGTTGTGGTAAGAACATTATGGACAGATTTGCCTAGTGCAACCACAACCACGGTATACGGTGTGTAGCTGTGGTAAGAACATTATGGACACCCTGGCTAGACTGCGAGTGGCGACGAAGTGATTAGACTGACGTTACTTACCGGCGGGTGGCGACGAAGTGATTAGACTGACGTTACTTACCGGCGGGTGGCGACGAAGTGATTAGACTGACGTTACTTACCGGCGAGTGGCGACGAAGTGATTAGACTGACGTTACTTACCGGCGGGTGGCGACGAAGTGATTAGACTGACGTTACTTACCGGCGGGTGGCGACGAAGTGATTAGACTGACGTTACTTACCGGCGGGTGGCGACGAAGTGATTAGACTGACGTTACTTACCGGCGGGTGGCGACGAAGTGATTAGACTGACGTTACTTACCGGCGGGTGGCGACGAAGTGATTAGACTGACGTTACTTACCGGCGGGTGGCGACGAAGTGATTAGACTGACGTTACTTACCGGCGGGTGGCGACGAAGTGATTAGACTGACGTTACTTACCGGCGGGTGGCGACGAAGTGATTAGACTGACGTTACTTACCGGCGGGTGGCGACGAAGTGATTAGACTGACGTTACTTACCGGCGGGTGGCGACGAAGTGATTAGACTGACGTTACTTACCGGCGGGTGGCGACGAAGTGATTAGACTGACGTTACTTACCGGCGGGTGGCGACGAAGTGATTAGACTGACGTTACTTACCGGCGGGTGGCGACGAAGTGATTAGACTGACGTTACTTACCGGCGGGTGGCGACGAAGTGATTAGACTGACGTTACTTACCGGCGGGTGGCGACGAAGTGATTAGACTGACGTTACTTACCGGCGGGTGGCGACGAAGTGATTAGACTGACGTTACTTACCGGCGGGTGGCGACGAAGTGATTAGACTGACGTTACTTACCGGCGGGTGGCGACGAAGTGATTAGACTGACGTTACTTACCGGCGGGTGGCGACGAAGTGATTAGACTGACGTACTTACCGGCGGGTGGCGACGAAGTGATTAGACTGACGTTACTTACCGGCGGGTGGCATGTGCACTGTGCGTTGTTGCCTGTCAGGGCAGTCGGTGCACGTTTTTAATTGGGTTTAATAGACGTGTGACCCTTCGTGGTGGACTGGGCGTTAAGCAAACAAAACAAACAAACAAATAGACGTGTGACCCTTCGTGGTGGACTGGGCGTTAAGCAAACAAAACAAGCAAACAAATAGACGTGTGACCCTTCGTGGTGGACTGGGCGTCAAACAAACAAAACAAACAAACAAATAGACGTGTGACCCTTCGTGGTGGACTGGGCGTTAAGCAAACAAAACAAACAAACAAATAGACGTGTGACCCTTCGTGGTGGACTGGGCGTTAAGCAAACAAAACAAACAAACAAATAGACGTGTTACCCTTCGTGGTGGACTGGGCGTTAAGCAAACAAAACAAGCAAACAAATAGACGTGTGACCCTTCGTGGTGGACTGGGCGTTAAGCAAACAAAACAAACAAACAAATAGACGTGTGACCCTTCGTGGTGGACTGGGCGTTAAGCAAACAAAACAAACAAACAAATAGACGTGTGACCCTTCGTGGTGGACTGGGCGTTAAGCAAACAAAACAAACAAACAAATAGACGTGTGACCCTTCGTGGTGGACTGGGCGTTAAGCAAACAAAACAAACAAACAAATAGACGTGTGACCCTTCGTGGTGGACTGGGCGTTAAGCAAACAAAACAAACAAACAAATAGACGTGTGACCCTTCGTGGTGGACTGGGCGTTAAGCAAACAAAACAAGCAAACAAATAGACGTGTGACCCTTCGTGGTGGACTGGGCGTTAAGCAAACAAAACAAACAAACAAATAGACGTGTGACCCTTCGTGGTGGACTGGGCGTTAAGCAAACAAAACAAACAAACAAATAGACGTGTGACCCTTCGTGGTGGACTGGGCGTTAAGCAAACAAAACAAACAAACAAATAGACGTGTGACCCTTCGTGGTGGACTGGGCGTTAAGCAAACAAAACAAGCAAACAAATAGACGTGTGACCCTTCGTGGTGGACTGGGCGTCAAACAAACAAAACAAACAAACAAATAGACGTGTGACCCTTCGTGGTGGACTGGGCGTTAAGCAAACAAAACAAACAAACAAATAGACGTGTGACCCTTCGTGGTGGACTGGGCGTTAAGCAAACAAAACAAACAAACAAATAGACGTGTGACCCTTCGTGGTGGACTGGGCGTCAAACAAACAAAACAAACAAACAAATAGACGTGTGACCCTTCGTGGTGGACTGGGCGTTAAGCAAACAAAACAAACAAACAAATAGACGTGTGACCCTTCGTGGTGGACTGGGCGTTAAGCAAACAAAACAAACAAACAAATAGACGTGTGACCCTTCGTGGTGGACTGGGCGTTAAGCAAACAAAACAAACAAACAAATAGACGTGTGACCCTTCGTGGTGGACTGGGCGTTAAGCAAACAAAACAAACAAACAAATAGACGTGTGACCCTTCGTGGTGGACTGGGCGTTAAGCAAACAAAACAAGCAAACAAATAGACGTGTGACCCTTCGTGGTGGACTGGGCGTTAAGCAAACAAAACAAACAAACAAATAGACGTGTGACCCTTCGTGGTGGACTGGGCGTTAAGCAAACAAAACAAACAAACAAATAGACGTGTGACCCTTCGTGGTGGACTGGGCGTTAAGCAAACAAAACAAACAAACAAATAGACGTGTGACCCTTCGTGGTGGACTGGGCGTTAAGCAAACAAAACAAGCAAACAAATAGACGTGTGACCCTTCGTGGTGGACTGGGCGTCAAACAAACAAAACAAACAAACAAATAGACGTGTGACCCTTCGTGGTGGACTGGGCGTTAAGCAAACAAAACAAACAAACAAATAGACGTGTGACCCTTCGTGGTGGACTGGGCGTTAAGCAAACAAAACAAACAAACAAATAGACGTGTGACCCTTCGTGGTGGACTGGGCGTTAAGCAAACAAAACAAACAAACAAATAGACGTGTGACCCTTCGTGGTGGACTGGGCGTTAAGCAAACAAAACAAACAAACAAATAGACGTGTGACCCTTCGTGGTGGACTGGGCGTTAAGCAAACAAAACAAGCAAACAAATAGACGTGTGACCCTTCGTGGTGGACTGGGCGTCAAACAAACAAAACAAACAAACAAATAGACGTGTGACCCTTCGTGGTGGACTGGGCGTTAAGCAAACAAAACAAACAAACAAATAGACGTGTGACCCTTCGTGGTGGACTGGGCGTTAAGCAAACAAAACAAACAAACAAATAGACGTGTGACCCTTCGTGGTGGACTGGGCGTCAAACAAACAAAACAAACAAACAAATAGACGTGTGACCCTTCGTGGTGGACTGGGCGTTAAGCAAACAAAACAAACAAACAAATAGACGTGTGACCCTTCGTGGTGGACTGGGCGTTAAGCAAACAAAACAAACAAACAAATAGACGTGTGACCCTTCGTGGTGGACTGGGCGTTAAGCAAACAAAACAAACAAACAAATAGACGTGTGACCCTTCGTGGTGGACTGGGCGTTAAGCAAACAAAACAAGCAAACAAATAGACGTGTGACCCTTCGTGGTGGACTGGGCGTTAAGCAAACAAAACAAGCAAACAAATAGACGTGTGACCCTTCGTGGTGGACTGGGCGTTAAGCAAACAAAACAAGCAAGCAAATAGACGTGTGACCCTTCGTGGTGGACTGGGCGTTAAGCAAACAAAACAAACAAACAAATAGACGTGTGACCCTTCGTGGTGGACTGGGCGTTAAGCAAACAAAACAAACAAACAAATAGACGTGTGACCCTTCGTGGTGGACTGGGCGTTAAGCAAACAAAACAAACAAACAAATAGACGTGTGACCCTTCGTGGTGGACTGGGCGTTAAGCAAACAAAACAAGCAAACAAATAGACGTGTGACCCTTCGTGGTGGACTGGGCGTTAAGCAAACAAAACAAACAAACAAATAGACGTGTGACCCTTCGTGGTGGACTGGGCGTTAAGCAAACAAAACAAACAAACAAATAGACGTGTGACCCTTCGTGGTGGACTGGGCGTTAAGCAAACAAAACAAACAAACAAATAGACGTGTGACCCTTCGTGGTGGACTGGGCGTTAAGCAAACAAAACAAACAAACAAATAGACGTGTGACCCTTCGTGGTGGACTGGGCGTTAAGCAAACAAAACAAACAAACAAATAGACGTGTGACCCTTCGTGGTGGACTGGGCGTTAAGCAAACAAAACAAACAAACAAATAGACGTGTGACCCTTCGTGGTGGACTGGGCGTTAAGCAAACAAAACAAACAAACAAATAGACGTGTGACCCTTCGTGGTGGACTGGGCGTCAAACAAACAAAACAAACAAACAAATAGACGTGTGACCCTTCGTGGTGGACTGGGCGTTAAGCAAACAAAACAAGCAAACAAATAGACGTGTGACCCTTCGTGGTGGACTGGGCGTCAAACAAACAAAACAAACAAACAAATAGACGTGTGACCCTTCGTGGTGGACTGGGCGTTAAGCAAACAAAACAAACAAACAAATAGACGTGTGACCCTTCGTGGTGGACTGGGCGTTAAGCAAACAAAACAAACAAACAAATAGACGTGTGACCCTTCGTGGTGGACTGGGCGTTAAGCAAACAAAACAAACAAACAAATAGACGTGTGACCCTTCGTGGTGGACTGGGCGTCAAACAAACAAAACAAACAAACAAATAGACGTGTGACCCTTCGTGGTGGACTGGGCGTTAAGCAAACAAAACAAACAAACAAATAGACGTGTGACCCTTCGTGGTGGACTGGGCGTTAAGCAAACAAAACAAACAAACAAATAGACGTGTGACCCTTCGTGGTGGACTGGGCGTCAAACAAACAAAACAAACAAACAAATAGACGTGTGACCCTTCGTGGTGGACTGGGCGTTAAGCAAACAAAACAAGCAAACAAATAGACGTGTGACCCTTCGTGGTGGACTGGGCGTCAAACAAACAAAACAAACAAACAAATAGACGTGTGACCCTTCGTGGTGGACTGGGCGTTAAGCAAACAAAACAAACAAACAAATAGACGTGTGACCCTTCGTGGTGGACTGGGCGTTAAGCAAACAAAACAAACAAACAAATAGACGTGTGACCCTTCGTGGTGGACTGGGCGTTAAGCAAACAAAACAAACAAACAAATAGACGTGTGACCCTTCGTGGTGGACTGGGCGTCAAGCAAACAAGACAAACAAACAAATAGACGTGTGACCCTTCGTGGTGGACTGGGCGTTAAGCAAACAAAACAAACAAACAAATAGACGTGTGACCCTTCGTGGTGGACTGGGCGTCAAACAAACAAAACAAACAAACAAATAGACGTGTGACCCTTCGTGGTGGACTGGGCGTTAAGCAAACAAAACAAACAAACAAATAGACGTGTGACCCTTCGTGGTGGACTGGGCGTTAAGCAAACAAAACAAACAAACAAATAGACGTGTGACCCTTCGTGGTGGACTGGGCGTTAAGCAAACAAAACAAACAAACAAATAGACGTGTGACCCTTCGTGGTGGACTGGGCGTTAAGCAAACAAAACAAACAAACAAATAGACGTGTGACCCTTCGTGGTGGACTGGGCGTCAAACAAACAAAACAAACAAACAAATAGACGTGTGACCCTTCGTGGTGGACTGGGCGTTAAGCAAACAAAACAAGCAAACAAATAGACGTGTGACCCTTCGTGGTGGACTGGGCGTCAAACAAACAAAACAAACAAACAAATAGACGTGTGACCCTTCGTGGTGGACTGGGCGTTAAGCAAACAAAACAAACAAACAAATAGACGTGTGACCCTTCGTGGTGGACTGGGCGTTAAGCAAACAAAACAAACAAACAAATAGACGTGTGACCCTTCGTGGTGGACTGGGCGTTAAGCAAACAAAACAAACAAACAAATAGACGTGTGACCCTTCGTGGTGGACTGGGCGTTAAGCAAACAAAACAAACAAACAAATAGACGTGTGACCCTTCGTGGTGGACTGGGCGTCAAACAAACAAAACAAACAAACAAATAGACGTGTGACCCTTCGTGGTGGACTGGGCGTTAAGCAAACAAAACAAACAAACAAATAGACGTGTGACCCTTCGTGGTGGACTGGGCGTTAAGCAAACAAAACAAACAAACAAATAGACGTGTGACCCTTCGTGGTGGACTGGGCGTTAAGCAAACAAAACAAACAAACAAATAGACGTGTGACCCTTCGTGGTGGACTGGGCGTCAAACAAACAAAACAAACAAACAAATAGACGTGTGACCCTTCGTGGTGGACTGGGCGTTAAGCAAACAAAACAAGCAAACAAATAGACGTGTGACCCTTCGTGGTGGACTGGGCGTCAAACAAACAAAACAAACAAACAAATAGACGTGTGACCCTTCGTGGTGGACTGGGCGTTAAGCAAACAAAACAAACAAACAAATAGACGTGTGACCCTTCGTGGTGGACTGGGCGTTAAGCAAACAAAACAAACAAACAAATAGACGTGTGACCCTTCGTGGTGGACTGGGCGTTAAGCAAACAAAACAAACAAACAAATAGACGTGTGACCCTTCGTGGTGGACTGGGCGTTAAGCAAACAAAACAAACAAACAAATAGACGTGTGACCCTTCGTGGTGGACTGGGCGTCAAACAAACAAAACAAACAAACAAATAGACGTGTGACCCTTCGTGGTGGACTGGGCGTTAAGCAAACAAAACAAACAAACAAATAGACGTGTGACCCTTCGTGGTGGACTGGGCGTCAAACAAACAAAACAAACAAACAAATAGACGTGTGACCCTTCGTGGTGGACTGGGCGTTAAGCAAACAAAACAAACAAACAAATAGACGTGTGACCCTTCGTGGTGGACTGGGCGTTAAGCAAACAAAACAAACAAACAAATAGACGTGTGACCCTTCGTGGTGGACTGGGCGTTAAGCAAACAAAACAAACAATCAAATAGACGTGTGAGCCTTCGTGGTGGACTGGGCGTTAAGCAAACAAAACAAACAAACAAATAGACGTGTGACCCTTCGTGGTGGACTGGGCGTTAAGCAAACAAAACAAGCAAACAAATAGACGTGTGAGCTAACACGGGAAACTGCCGTTCATGGTGCAAGTGTGGGTGCGAGTGTTCGCCTGGAATATCTGTTTGGCTAAGCTGTCAGCGTAGCACTGAGATAGAATATCTGTTTGGTTAAGCTGTTAGCGTAGCACTGAGATAGAATATCTGTTTGGCTAAGCTGTTAGCGTAGCACTGAGATAGAATATCTGTTTGGTTAAGCTGTTAGCGTAGCACTGAGATAGAATATCTGTTTGATGCGACTAAGGAGAACACACAACTGGGTATGACAGTAAGAAACGTGTCACTATTTCTTCGGCTGTCGTGTGCAGACAGTAACAACTGCGAGTATTATCAAAGCTGTTCCCGCTGTTGCTGGGCCAAATGCAACTAGTAAATGAGAGAGAGAGAGAGAGAGAGAGAGAGAGAGAGAGAGAGAGAGAGAGAGAGAGAGAGAGGAGAGAGAGAGAGAGAGAGAGAGAGAGAGAGAGAGAGAGAGAGAGAGAGAGAGAGAGAGAGAGAGAGAGAGAGAGAGAGAGTGCCGCTTAAACTGACTGTGCAGAACTGAACCGCCGGACTGATTCGTGCAGAAGTCACACATGTGTAGATGTGTGATTGTGCAGTCGTCTATAATACAATATTCGTCACCCCGAGACTCTCAATCTGTTCCCTCGGCGGATAGAAAAAATGTTGTTTCTTCCACAAGGATGAGAGTCGCTTGTGCATATCAATGCTTGTTTAAATTGTTGTTTCTTCCACAAGGATGAGAGTCGCTGTGCATGTCAATGCTTGTTTAAATTGTTGTTTCTTCCACAAGGATGAGAGTCGCTGTGCATGTCAATGCTTGTTTAAATTGTTATTGTTGTAGGTGCCAGGAGGTTCTGCATAACTTTCACTTTGTCATGGTGCATAACTTTCACTTTGTCATGGTGCATAACTTTCACTTTGTCATGGTGCATAATTATGTCGTGTGCATATAGTCCACTTACATCACTTTGTTTCTCAGATCTCGGTTACTTCCCACTTTCAGTACTAGATTTTCAGAAACTACAATTGGTATAATTATGCAATCGTCCGAATACAAATGTTACCAGGCTCGAGAAGACCCGTTTCCAAAGCTGATCCCATTGTTTTTGCTTTGATTACTTTATTGTCCCATCGCTGGGAAATTCTGGTCGCTTCCTCCCAGTGGAAAGCTAGCAGCAACGGAGTCGCGATACCCAGGTGTGTGGGTGTTTAGGTGTAATCATCCACCGAGGTCTTTTACGTGCCACAGTGGTAACACGGGGGTGCAACATGGATACCGTCACTGAGTCTGCATACAGTGACATGAAGTTGACCCGTGTCCGTCCCGGCCCGGATTCGAACCCGTTACCCGCGCGGATCACAAGTCCAGTGCTGTTCAGTACATCGGCGGGAAGACAACCTTAGCTTTCATACGGACCCAACATGAATCATTCTAGACGGTTTACGCCGTCACGGAGGATGTTTTGGAACCGCACATGGAACTCAACAACGTCTGTTTTCCCTTGACTCACAACGAGAATGCACCCGCTCAACCAGACAGAATGGCCCACTGTTTGATTGCAGGTTTTGAAGGAATATGTTTTGAGTTAGCGTCCAGATTAGACTCGGCACGCGCACAGGATCAACAAGAAACTGACAGAGATTACCCAGAGGGATCCCACATCCGGAAGGCTGAAGATTGGGAGATGCCGCCAGCTTTTCAGTCTGTGGACGAACAGGTTTAGAGGAACTTGAAGGGTTTGTGAAGATTTCATTCTGGCTGAACTTAGCACGTGTAGAGTTCACTGGCTGTGTTCTAAGGGTATGAGCCGCATCGTAGCTGCATGCAAGGCATTCCACAGACAAAAGACAGAAGAAAACGTCTGTTGTTGTTGGGTGGTTTCGAGACGAGGGTCGTGGTGTATGTGTGTGTGTGTCTGTCTGTGCGTGTGTGTGTGTAGAGCGATTCAGACCATACTACTAGACCGATCTTTATGACATTTTACATGAGAGTTCCTGGGAATGATATCCCCGGAGGTTTTTTTCTTTTTTTCGATAAATACCTTTGATGACGTCATATCCGGCTTTTTGTAAAAGTTGTGGCGGCACTGTCACACCCTCATTTTTCAATCAAATTGATTGAAATTTTGGCCAAGCAATCTTCGACGAAGGCCGGACTTCGGTATTGCATTTCAGCTTGGTGGCTTAAAAATGAATGAATGACTTTGGTCATTAAAAATCTAAAAATTGTAAAAAAATAATAATTATAAAACGACCCAAATTAACGTTCATCTTATTCTCCATCATTTTCTGATTCCAAAAACATATAAATATGTTATATTTGGATTAAAAAGAACCTCTGAAAATTAAAAATATATAAATTATGATCAAAATTAAATTTTCGAAATCAATTTAAAAACACTTTCATCTTATTCATTGTCGGTTCCTGATTCCAAAAACATATAGATATGATATGTTTGGATTAAAAACACGCTCAGAAAGTTAAAACGAAGAGAGGTACAGAAAAGCGTGCTATCCTTCTCAGCGCAACTACTACCCCGCTCTTCTTGTCAATTTCACTGCCTTTGCCACGAGCGGTGGACTAACGATGCTACGAGTATACGGTCTTGCTGAAAAATTGCATTGCGTTCAGTTTCATTCTGTGAGTTCGACAGCTTGACTAAATGTTGTATTTTTGCCTTACGCGACTTGACTAAATGTTTTAACATAGAGGGGGGAATCGAGACGAGGGTCGTGGTGTATGTGTGTGTCTGTGTGTGTGTGTGTGTAGAGCGATTCAGAGTGAACTACTGGACCGATCTTTATGACATTTTTTATGAGAGTTCCTGGGTATGATATCCCCAGAATTTTTTGAATTTTTTTCGATAAATGTCTTTGATGACGTCATATCCGGCTTTTTGTAAAAGTTGAGGCGGCACTGTCACACCCTCATTTTTCAATCAAATTGATTGAAATTTTGGCCAAGCAATCTTTGACAAAGGCCGGACTTTGGTATTGCATTTCAGCAGGGAGGCTTAAAAATTAATTAATGACTTTGGTCATTTAAAATCTGAAAATTGTAATTAAAATCATTTTTATAAAACGATCCAAAATTACGTTTATCGTATTCCTAAACATTTTCCGATTCCAAAAACATATAAATATGTTATATTCGGATTAAAAACAACCTCGGAAAATTAAAAATATAGAAATTATGATTAAAATTAGATTTCCGAAATCGATTTAAAAACAATGTCATCTTATTCCCTGTCCGTGCCTGATTCCAAAAACATATAGATATGATATGTTTGGATTAAAAACACGTTCAGAGAGTTAAAAAGAATAGAGATATAGAAAAGCGTGCTATCCTCCTCAGCGCAACCACTACCGCGCTTTTCTGGATTGTTAATTTCACTGCCTTTGCCACGAGCGGTGGACAGACGATGCTACGAGTGTACGGTCTTGCGGAAAAAATGCAATGCGATTAGTTTCATTCTGTGAGTTCGACTGAGCTTGACTAAATGTTATATTTTCGCCTTACGCGACTTGTTGTTTTTTTTTTAAATTTAAAATTTATTTTTAGCGAGAGGAGCCAATAAGTAATCAGTTTATGCCATGATGTGTTGGATATAAAAACGATGTTTGTGTCACGTTACATAAAGAGGGGAGTTGGTTGGTTATTGTTTCTGTTTGTTAACGTCCTTTCAAGCGATATATAGCTATCCGGGGTCGAATTGGGGTAGGGGGGGGGGGGTGGATTATAATATAAATTTACAAGCAGAATGCCATACACTTCAGCTGTCAGAGTCCCGGAGTCTGGATAAAACTGAGCTCATTACAGATGCCACTTCTGTTATCATCATCAATTTTAGCTCCCAGGAAGAACATAACTGATGAGGATTCGTAAAAATCACATTTAGTACGCACAACTTACATAAGTGTCAACATCTAAACAAACAAAACAAGTCGCGTAAGGCGAAAATACAATATTTAGTCAAGTAGCTGTCGAACTCACAGAATGAAACGCAATGCCATTTTACTCGTAGCATCGTCAGGCCACCGCTCATGGCAAAGGCAGTGAAATTGACAAGAAGAGCGGGGTAGTAGTTGCGCTAAGAAGGATAGCACGCTTTTCTGTACCTCTCTTTGTTTTAACTTTCTGAGCGTGTTTTTAATCCAAACATATCATATCTATATGTTTTTGGAATCAGGAACCGACAAGGAATAAGATGAAAGGGTTTTTAAATTGATTTCGACAATTTAATTTTGATAATAATTTTTATATATTTAATTTTCAGAGCTTGTTTTTAATCCGAATATAACATATTTATATGTTTTTGGAATCAGCAAATGATGGAGAATAAGATAAACGTAAATTTGGATCGTTTTATAAATTTTTATTTTTTTTTACAATTTTCCGATTTTTAATGACCAAAGTCATTAATTAATTTTTAAGCCACCAAGCTGAAATGCAATACCGAACCCCGGGCTTCGTCGAAGATTACTTGACCAAAATTTGAACCAATTTGGTTGAAAAATGAGGGCGTGACAGTGCCGCCTCAACTTTCACGAAAAGCCGGATATGACGTCATCAAAGACATTTATCAAAAAAATGAAAAAAACGTTCGGGGATTTCATACCCAGGAACTCTCATGTCAAATTTCATAAAGATCGGTCCAGTAGTTTTGACTGAATCGCTCTACACACACACACAGACACACAGACACACAGACACACACACAGACACACGCACATACACCACGACCCTCGTTTCGATTCCCCCTCGATGTTAAAATATTTAGTCAAAACTTGACTAAATATAAAAACCGCAGTTGAGACATAACAAGCCTCAAAGGTGAGACATAACAAGCCTCAAAGGTGAGTGAAAATGTGAATCTCGCCCTCGTTTGTCTTCAGTCACTCCTCAGCGCAATTCATAACATCCACATAGTAGCACTGCAGAGACTCTTCAACGTTCTCTAAAGTCTACACTCCCCAGAGCCCGTGCCGATAGTCAGGCGAGATACAAGTGTGTCAGGAATATGTATATTTAGTTGAGTGAAGATTTATTTGGGTGCGGAGTGTGGGAGAGAGAGGGGGGAGGGTGGGCAAAGTTGGAAAGAGAGAGAGAGAGAGAGAGAGAGAGAGAGAGAGTGAGGGGAGGAGCGGGAAGGGGGGGGGGGGGCATACAAAAAGAGAGTGGGGGAGGGAAGAAAACGGAGGCATAGAGAGAAATGAGAGAGCCGCGGAGCGGAGAGGCACCGGGGGGAGGGGGGGGAGCCGGGGAGAGAAAGACGTGAGAGCATCGGAGAGAGAGACTGAAAGACACACACATAACACACACACACACACACACACACTGACACACACACACACACACACTGACACACACACACACACACACACACATACGGCATACACACACACACACACACACCGTCACACACACACACACACACACACACACAAATACACACACACAGACACACAGCGAGAGGAGAGATTCTCTAGCACGTGCGTCGCGTGCAGTGGTTGCCGCATGGAAGTGTAGGAGGGAATGTAGGTTTCCCGCCGAGATAGCGACAGAACAGTGGCGGTATTTAGTGTACATGATGCCTGTCAGACTCTTCTCACTTCTGTGTTGCCTTACAGTGTAGAGTGTTGGGAAATGTGATGGATTGCTGAGGTAAGAGTTCAGTGCATGGTGAATAGGGTGTCAGACTGTCAGTGCGGCAAAGAAAGGGTGAGGTCCCATCGTGAAAACTGAGGAAAGATATCGGCCAGTGAAACAGGCTCGGTGGAACATTCTGTGACTCGATCGCCAGCAGCTGAATGTGATGCATTGTTTAGAGAACGATGGAGAATATGGTATCAGACCAAAGGCAGGATTACCAGTAGTCTCAGTCAAACGGACATGTTTTCCAAAACTCAACTTGTTTGGCCAAGCAGCTGAAATGTGATGAATTCTTGGTGGAAAAGTGACATGAAGACTGAATAGCTAGGGTTTCCGTGAAAAGGAAGGATACGTTATAATGCGGCACCAACGATATAAGGCCAACAAAAAAAAGGTCTGTTTACGGTAACATAGGCCCAAAAAATAGGGTCGATAGGTCGGGATTTTTTTTTTTTTTTTAAACCATATTTTTACGTTATTTTGCAAAAAAAAACCAAAAGATTTTTTTTTTTTTCCCCAAATGCCAAAAAAAAGTCTAGGTTCGCGCGAAAAAAATAGGGTCGGTCGGGTTACCGTAAACAGACCCATTTTTTTGGGGGGCCTTAGGTATATTTATTGTGAGTGAGTGGGCCAGATTTCCCGCAGTGAAACTCAGTTGTTGAAACATGCTGTGACCCCATCAGCTGAGATGCAATGAAAACGGTTACACTGCTAGGAATAGAGTCTCAGTGAAAGTGAAAGGTAAGGTCTTACATTGACTTCCTGAACTGAACTTGCTAAGACATTCTGTGAGTCGACTCGGTCGCTGAGCGGCTGTCTTCAGTTGGGAGCAGGGTTAGGGTTAGTGTTGACAGGGACCTATAGGTCTATAGTGTTGACAGGGACCTATTATAGGTCTATAGTGTTGACAGGGACCTATTATAGGTCTATAGTGTTGACAGGGACCTATTATAGGTCTATAGTGTTGACAGGGACCTATAGGTCTATAGTGTTGACAGGGACCTATAGTTCTATAGTGTTGACAGGGACCTATAGGTCTATAGTGTTGACAGGGACCTATAGGTCTATAGTGTTGACAGGGACCTATAGGTCTATAGTGTTGAGCACCGATTGAAGTGAAGTCAGTTGACTCCCTTGGTTTCTCGGTCCGTGACACGAACTTTCCATTGAGATTTTGACTGCGAAAAAGTAGTAGTGGGGACGGGCGTATGGCAGAGAGATAAAGAATATATATATTTCTGTGGCGTATAGCCTAGGTCTTGCGACCTTTCAAGACGACCCCTTAACTAATTTATGTGTTAGGCCTGTATTGCATACTAATTTTATCATTGTGATCTATTGGTCAACATCCATGTTGTTAACAAACGTTCTGTCTGCGTCCAGGATATGTTTTAAATGAATTAGTATACTTGGCAAAGCCGGTTTAGTGCAGACGGGTGGAGTTCTCGAGGCATGCAAACCAAGGAGTTTAGACTAAAAATCAAGGAAGGCCAGGTGGTACGTTCTGTGGCTGGTTTCACATTGCTCGTTGATTCATCTCGGTGTACATGTAAAAGTAATATATGCGTCTATAACTGAGAAGTAAGTAGACCACTACGGCTTTTGGCACATATAATGACACAAACGTCCCGTTGAGTTGCTCCACAAGCTCGACAATAGAACAGAAATCAAATGCCAGAGTCTGTGCTACCACATTATTTCGTTGAGATTGTTCTGCAGTGGTTTTGTCATTCTTTTTCTTCAGTTCCTATAACAGTGGGGGGTGGGGGGATTAAATGCCACATTGGAAGAACTTTGGCAAAAAACAAGAATTCCCGCGAAGTGTTCATGCAGAAAGAGTAAAAAGTGAAGCGAGAGTTAACTCGTCAGTTTTCTTCCGTGAGAGAGAGAGAGAGAGGGGGGGGGGGGGGGGGGGAAGGAGAGGGAGATAAAGGAAGATGGAGAGAGAGAACGAACGAACAAACTTTATCATTACTCAAAACCTGAGAGAGAGAGAGAGAGAGAGAGAGAGAGAGAGAGAGAGAGAGAGAGAGAGAGAGAGAGAGAGAGAGAGGGGGGGGGGGGGGGAGAGAACGAACGAACGAACGAACGAACTTTATTACTCAGAGTGAGGGAGAAACTTAGAGAGAACGAACAAACGAACTGTATTGCTCAAAAAGAGAGGGAGCGAGAGAGAGAGAGAGAGAGAGAGAGAGAGAGAGAGAGAGAGAGAGAGAGAGAGAGAGAGAGAGAGAGAGAGAACGAACGGACGAACGAGCAAACGAACGAACTTTATTTTGTTTTCTCTCTCTCTGACGGAAGAAGATTGACGAGTTAACACTTGCTTCGCTCTGCGCATCCTGCGGTGTGTGTAGACTTCACCTTTACTCGTCCACACGCTTTTATTCCCCTCAGCGTCAGCGGTATATATTGTAGATTTCACCTTTTCTCGTCCACACGTTTTTATTCCCCTCAGCGTCAGCGCTGCACTAACAACTTTCTGTGCTACCTGACAACACACCTGGGAGAATATATATCCCGCCAATCAGTGATATACTCTCAGCGGAGGCGCCACCTGCCATGTCTTATCTACCTGCCATCCCGTGCTTGTTCCAACCAGCAGGTCTCTCGTCTTTAAAGGAGCATGCAGTCTTCCCCGTGTAAAAAATTCATTTCATTTTCATTTCATTTTCATTACTTTATTGTCCCATCGCTGGGAAACATTCGGGTCGCTTCTTCCCAGTGGAAAGCTAGCAGCAACAGAGTCGCGCCGAGGCTACCCAGGCGTGTTTAGGTGTAATCAGCCACCTGCACTGATAGCAGAATGACCGCGGTCAAGTTTTACGTGCCACAGTGGTGACATGGGGATAGAACTGTGTTCTCTGTGCTCTCTGTGCTCTCTGTGTTCTCTGTGTTCTCTGTGTTCTCTGTGCTCTCTGTGCTCTCTGTGCTCTGTGCTCTCTGTGCTCTCTGTGATCTCTGTGTTCTCTGTGTTCTCTGTGCTCTCTGTGTTCTCTGTGCTCTGTGCTCTCTGTGCTCTCTGTGTTCTCTGTGCTCTCTGTGTTCTGTGTTCTCTGTGTTCTCTGTGCTCTCTGTGCTCTATGTGATCT
The DNA here is from genome assembly GCF_037325665.1 of Littorina saxatilis. Lineage (NCBI taxonomy): Eukaryota > Metazoa > Mollusca > Gastropoda > Littorinimorpha > Littorinidae > Littorina > Littorina saxatilis. The sequence goes on along the minus strand of NC_090248.1, from coordinate 69,783,237 downwards.
CTGTGTTATCTGTGCTCTCTGTGCTCTCTGTGTTCTCTGTGTTCTCTGTGTTCTCTGTGCTCTCTGTGCTCTCTGTGATCTCTGTGTTATCTGTGTTCTCTGTGCTCTCTGTGTTCTCTGTGCTCTCTGTGCTCTCTGTGTTCTCTGTGACTCTGTGCTCTCTGTGCTCTCTGTGCTCTCTGTGCTCTCTGTGTTCTCTGTGCTCTCTGTGCTCTCTGTGATCTCTGTGTTATCTGTGCTCTCTGTGCTCTCTGTGTTCTCTGTGCTCTCTGTGCTCTCTGTGTTCTCTGTGCTCTCTGTGTTCTCTGTGCTCTCTGTGCTCTCTGTGCTCTCTGTGACTCTGTGCTCTCTGTGTTCTCTGTGCTCTCTGTGTTCTCTGTGATCTCTGTGTTATCTGTGCTCTCTGTGCTCTCTGTGCTCTCTGTGTTCTCTGTGACTCTGTGCTCTCTGTGTTCTCTGTGACTCTGTGCTCTCTGTGTTCTCTGTGCTCTCTGTGTTCTCTGTGACTCTGTGTTATCTGTGATCTCTGTGTTATCTGTGCTCTCTGTGCTCTCTGTGCTCTCTGTGCTCTCTGTGATCTCTGTGTTATCTGTGCTCTCTGTGCTCTGTGTTCTCTGTGTGCTCTGTGCTCTCTGTGTTTTCTGTGCTCTCTGTGCTCTCTGTGATCTCTGTGTTCTCTGTGTTATCTGTGATCTCTGTGTTATCTGTGCTCTCTGTGCTCTCTGTGTTATCTGTGCTCTCTGTGATCTCTGTGTTATCTGTGCTCTCTGTGATCTCTGTGTTATCTGTGTTCTCTGTGCTCTCTGTGCTCTCTGTGTTCTCTGTGACTCTGTGCTCTCTGTGTTCTCTGTGATCTCTGTGCTCTCTGTGCTCTCTGTGTTCTCTGTGTTCTCTGTGCTCTCTGTGCTCTGTGCTCTGTGCTCTCTGTGTTCTCTGTGCTCTGTGTGCTCTGTGCTCTGTGCTCTCTGTGTTCTCTGTGTTCTCTGTGTTCTCTTTGCTCTCTGTGCTCTCTGTGTTCTCTGTGTTCTCTGTGCTCTCTGTGCTCTCTGTGTTCTCTGTGCTCTGTGCTCTCTGTGCTCTCTGTGTTCTCTGTGCTCTCTGTGCTCTCTGTGCGCTCTGTGCGCTCTGTGTTCTCTGTGCTCTCTGTGCTCTCTGTGTTCTCTGTGCTCTCTGTGCTCTCTGTGTTCTCTGTGCTCTCTGTGTTCTCTGTGTTCTCTGTGTTCTCTGTGCTCTGTGTTCTCTGTGTGCTCTGTGCTCTCTGTGCTCTCTGTGCTCTCTGTGTTCTCTGTGTTCTCTGTGTTCTCTGTGCTCTCTGTGTTCTCTGTGCTCTGTGCTCTGTGTTCTCTGTGTTCTCTGTGCTCTCTGTGTTCTCTGTGTTCTCTGTGCTCTCTGTGCTCTCTGTGTTCTCTGTGCTCTCTGTGCTCTCTGTGTTCTCTGTGCTCTCTGTGCTCTCTGTGCTCTGTGCTCTCTGTGTTCTCTGTGTTCTCTGTGCTCTCTGTGCTCTCTGTGTTCTCTGTGTTCTCTGTGCTCTCTGTGTTCTCTGTGCTCTCTGTGTTCTCTGTGTTCTCTGTGCTCTCTGTGTTCTCTGTGCTCTCTGTGCTCTCTGTGCTCTCTGTGCTCTCTGTGCTCTCTGTGTTCTCTGTGCAGGGATTGTATTGTTTCATGAATTAATTCCTTTACGGACGTTAGTATAGCATTCTGTGAAACTAATTCACAAATCAAAAGCATACTCTGCAGTGGAAGAATTTAAGATATTGATGTTTGGTATGCGTGCAAGGGGAGAGATGCTCGTCGTATGTAAAAAAAAAAAAAAGTCTGGCCAAATCTGAGGTGGTTAACCAAACAGATTTCATGAGAAGTAGGTCTGTGTCTTTAACCAGCACTTAGCCCTGTTGGGCTAATCGAGCCCAGAGCCCTGTGTGTGCGCAGGAGTCTCGGAAATCTGACATTTCCGGTATTCCATCAGTTGAAATCTGAGAATACCAGTAACGAATCGGCGACCGGTCGCACGCGCCGGTGGATATTTCATTTGGAAAACTTTTTTATTTTGAAATTGATGTGACAGAACTATTGTGTTGCATTATCTTCGTTATTCTCAGCAGCGACAAACGTCCTAGCGGTCATACAAGGAGGGGGTGGGTGCTATGCCAGCTTATAGTCGGGTAGCTGAGTTCAGAAAAGTGCAACATGCTAAACGTTGAGGGTTACAAGCATCCACCTGGTCTCAATGGAGAGTCTGGACGTGGAGTAGTGTAGTCTAGGTAGGTGGACATTCTGAATTTGGTTTGTTTGGCCGCCATGACACTTTTCAAAATGGCCGCCTGAAAATCTTATGCGGGCCATATCTCACGTGTTATATGGACTAAAGTGACAAACTAAAGGGCTATATATATGTATTTTGACATGAAGAATTCAAATATGCAAGAATAAACATGATCTAAGTAGGTGGACATTCTGAATTTGGTTTGTTTGGCCGCCATGACACTTTTCAAAATGGCCGCCTGAAAATCTTATGCGGGCCTTATCTCACGTGTTATATGGACTAAAGTGACAAACTAAAGGGCTATATATATATGTATTTTGACATGTAGAATTCAAATATGCAAGAATAAACATGATCTAAGTAGTGCATTGTATGATTACTTCGAAAAATATGTCCATTCTGCGTGAAATTCTCGCGTTTTTCAGTCATTGTTGTGCCTAATCATGTACATGCTCAAAATAACAGCCAAATTACCAGCAGTACATGATTGCATTTTAATACAAGCAATATAATGCCAATTTAAATCAATGGGGTTTCTTTCAGGGTGATTCAGTCAAACATTTACTGCAGTAGGCAGCCCAGAGATCCCTAAGTACCTCTCCCAATTATAGTACTTTTCGGCAATATTTACAGTTTCAAATTGTTAGGATAGCTTCTTTGTGATTTTATAGAGGTGTTCTGGGGAAACTGAAAGGTAGCCTTGTCAGGGGACAACTATTCAAACCCATATCCTCATCACTTTGTTTCTCGATTGAGAATAATCATTTATAGATGACTATTTTTCATTTCCCTTGTTTGGGTGTATTTGTGTGTACTGTCCTCTCAGTGATTGAGGCTTCTCTGTATTGTTGTGTGTACTGATGGTACAGGTAAATGTGGGGAGTGGTGTGGTTGTTTGTTCAACCCTTCTCATTATTTTGTCTGTGTACTGTATGTACAGGTTGACAGGGGGAGGGAGTGTGTTGGTTGTTTCATAAGGTGGTTTAGCAACGAAACAATTCATCCTTTTTTGGAAGATGAGGGTGGTCCGCCCGAGGGCAGACCGGAGTGTAGGTTTTAGACAAAAGTTTTGCCTATTGTCGCTTTGGCAGCTTGGGGATTCTGTAGTTACTTGTTGAGTGGTCCCGTGGCCGTTTTCGTTGTTGGTTGCGGTGTTCGCGTCTTTCCCTGTCTTCCTCGTAGTCACGGTGGCGTTGTACCAAAGTTTGTTCATCCTTGATGAATTTTTGGAGGCTGAGTTTCAGCATGTTGAGGGCTTCTTCATCTTTACCCGCGATGGCGAGGGCTTCGTCGCGGAGACATTTGATGGTTTCTGTCTCGTTTCCAATTTCCCCCTCGATGAATTCGGGGAAATGGTGTTGGAGGGAATTGGTGTTTTCCCTTAAGATGTCCCGAAATTGTTCTCTGAGCCCCTGCATTCTTGCAGTTGAGCCGTTCAAACCTGGGTTGAAGTCGGTGGCCCCTTTCAAAAAGGGTATACACCGGTTCTTAACCACAGCGAAACAATCGATAACACTCGCAATCAAGAAGAACCGGTGTGTACCCTTTTTGAAAGGGGCCACCGAGGGGGAAATTGGAAACGAGACAGAAACCATCAAATGTCTCCGCGACGAAGCCCTCGCCATCGCGGGTAAAGATGAAGAAGCCCTCAACATGCTGAAACTCAGCCTCCAAAAATTCATCAAGGATGAACAAACTTTGGTACAACGCCACCGTGACTACGAGGAAGACAGGGAAAGACGCGAACACCGCAACCAACAACGAAAACGGCCACGGGACCACTCAACAAGTAACTACAGAATCCCCAAGCTGCCAAAGCGACAATAGGCAAAACTTTTGTCTAAAACCTACACTCCGGTCTGCCCTCGGGCGGACCACCCTCATCTTCCAAAAAAGGATGAATTGTTTCGTTGCTAAACCACCTTATGAAACAACCAACACACTCCCTCCCCCTGTCAACCTGTACATACAGTACACAGACAAAATAATGAGAAGGGTTGAACAAACAACCACACCACTCCCCACATTTACCTGTACCATCAGTACACACAACAATACGGAGAAGCCTCAATCACTGAGAGGACAGTACACACAAATACACCCAAACAAGGGAAATGAAAAATAGTCATCTATAAATGATTATTCTCAATCGAGAAACAAAGTGATGAGGATATGGGTTTGAATAGTTGTCCCCTGACGAGGCTACCTTTCAGTTTCCCCAGAACACCTCTATAAAATCACAAAGAAGCTATCCTAACAATTTGAAACTGTAAATATTGCCGAAAAGTACTATAATTGGGAGAGGTACTTAGGGATCTCTGGGCTGCCTACTGCATTTGCCGGGTTTGGTAGACCCTTGATTTTTTACCCCCTAGGAAGTGCTCATGGATGCAGAATCATTTGTCTGCAAACTCTACAACCCGAACACCCAGCACACGTCCACACAGCCGCTGCGATGCGACGTTTTCCACAGCGTGAAGAAAACGCTTGAGAACTCCCACCCCCCCCCCCCCCCACAAGATGCTTTGAACCTACACATCAAGAGATCTCACTACCAGGCACCTGTGTGGAGGCGGGCTCTGGAAACTAAGCCACACCTACCGGCTGTTGTCAACAGTGGATGGAAGCTGATCACGAAGGAGACTGGCGACGTGATTGAGCCCATCCTGCTGAGTCGTGCACCCACAACTGACACAAGACAACGTTTTCTCGACCTCATAGATTGTGGCTGCACATCTTGTGATACAAGACGCTGCAGATGTTGGTCCAGTGGACAGGGATGCACAAGAGCATGCCGATGCAAAGACTGCAGAAACCCACACACTTTGGCAGGGCTACGCAACTAAGCCTTGAAATACCACTTTGTGCCTGAGAAACTATTGTTCTGTTTCCATGGAGGCATGTAGCCTGTCATACTCAGTGATCCAGAAGCGACAAATCGTTTCTTATAATGTTACATACCATTATTGTGCCATCATTACATGTTCATTGCTAAAAAGGGAAGACCTAACGAGTGTAATGCATAAACGTTTGAGCATCATGTTGTACTATGGTATTTGACATTGTTCTTGTGTATTGAAGAGTCAGAGTTGTGTACTGAAAGTGCATAATTAGCATGATAATTATGCTATATAGTATCATTGGTGTTTCAAAGTATTACAATTTTCAGTTTATATCATCACCCAATGTTTGTATTCTCTTGTTATCATTGATTTCAATTTGTTGTTCTCCAAAGCAATATGGAGTAAACTCTTTGGACGCTGATATGGCATTGTCTAAGATAGCAAATTCAGAAAGATAATACTTACTAAATTCGTACATCGCACAGAGCTATTTTGTCAAATATTTAATTTTTGTAAGGAAATGTGAATGTTAGGTTTTTTTGTGTGCCACCATTGACTTTGTCATCATGCAAAACATAGGAATTGACTCCATGTTTTTGAGTTTATCCCAAATATAAGCTGAGATATGAAGAAAAATGTAGATTGTGGCGGCCATTTTGAAAAGTGTCATGGCGGCCATAATATCCAAATTCAGAATGTCCACCTACTTAGATCATGTTTATTCTTGCATATTTGAATTCTTCATGTCAAAATACATATATGTAGCCCTTTAGTTTGTCACTTTAGTCCATATAACACGTGAGATATGGCCCGCATAAGATTTTCAGGCAGCCATTTTGAAAAGTGTCATGGCGGCCAAACAAACCAAATTCAGAATGTCCACCTACCTAGACTACACTACTCCACGTCCAGACTCTCCATTGAGACCAGGTGGATGCTTGTAACCCTCAACGTTTAGCGTCCCATTTTTTTGGCAAGCTACAGATTTCAGCTACCCGACTATATACAAGTGGCGGTGCTATGCCAGCTTATACAAGTAGCGGCGCTATGCCAGCTTATACAAGTAGCGGCGCTATGCCAGCTTATACAAGTAGCGGTGCTATGCCAGCTTATACAAGTGGCGGCGCTATGCCAGCTTATACAAGTAGCGGTGCTATGCCAGCTTATACAAGTGGCGGCGCTATGCCAGCTTATACAAGTAGCGGTGCTATGCCAGCTTATACAAGTAGCGGTGCTATGCCAGCTTATACAAGTGGCGGCGCTATGCCAGCTTATACAAGTAGCGGTGCTATGCCAGCTTATACAAGTAGCGGTGCTATGCCAGCTTATACAAGTGGCGGTGCTATGCCAGCTTATACAAGTAGCGGTGCTATGCCAGATTATACAAGTAGCGGTGCTATGCCAGCTTATACAAGTAGCGGTGCTATGCCAGCTTATACAAGTAGCGGTGCTATGCCAGCTTATACAAGTAGCGGTGCTATGCCAGCTTATACAAGTAGCGGTGCTATGCCAGCTTATACAAGTAGCGGTGCTATGCCAGCTTATACAAGTAGCGGTGCTATGCCAGCTTATACAAGTAGCGGTGCTATGCCAGCTTATACAAGTAGCGGTGCTATGCCAGCTTATACAAGTAGCGGCGCTATGCCAGCTTATACAAGTAGCGGTACTAGCTTGACGAGGACGATGTACAGTCACACACAACACTCTGCTTGCGGGGTAATATTTGTGTTGATGTGTGTACATATATCTCCAGGGTGTGTTGATGTGTGTACATATATCTCCAGGGTGTGTTGATGTGTGTACATATATCTCCAGGGTGTGTTGATGTGTGTACATATATCTCCAGGCTGTATTCCTTCTCGTGTGTGTGTGTTACGGCTCACCGTCAGATATCTGTCCAGATTGTACACGACAGTAGAACATCCGTCAACTTGAACACATACAAAAAGTCAACACCCTGGCATCTTCCTGTGCAGAGTGGGGAGTGGGGAAAATTCCATCTCACACGGCATAAATAAATCCCTGCGCCTTGAATATGTGCGCGATATAAATTGCATAAAAAAAATATTTAAAAAAATATTAAAAAATCCCTGCGCTTAAAACTGTACCCACGGAATACGCGCGATATAAGCCTCATATTGATTGATTGATTGATTTTAAGTGACACCCATGTCAATCTGCGACATGTGGATCAATTCAGCCAAATATTCTACTCTGCTCACAAGGCAGCCAGGGTGTTGATTGAATATTGAAGCTGACCACAGCAAGCAGTCAGGGTGGTGATTGAATATTGAAGCTGACCACAGCAAGCAGTCAGGGTGTTGAATGAATATTGAAGCTGACCACAGCAAGCAGTCAGGGTGTTGAATGAATATTCCAGCTGACCACGGCTAGCAGTCAGGGTGTTGAATGAATATTCCAGCTGACCACAGCAAGCAGTCAGGGTGTTGAATGAATATTGAAGCTGACCACAGCTAGCAGTCAGGGGGTTGAGTCTGGGTGTGTGTCCAAGTTTGGGTGGTGTCTTTATTCCACGTGACAGCCTGGATAGATATGTGGCGGTGAAGATTTTGATGGTCGTGTCTACGTGGGAAGGGTGGTGTCTTTATTCCACGTGACAGCCTGGATAGATGTGTGGTGGTGAGGATGGTCGTGTCTACGTGGGAAGGGTGGTGTCTTTATTCCACGTGACAGCCTGGATAGATATGTGGTGGTGAAGATTTTGATGGTCGTGTCTACGTGGGAAGGGTGGTGTCTTTATCATGCCTGCAATCCTATTGTTTCAGGTGCAGTCTTTGGGCATTCCCAGTGCAAGTGGCCGCGATTTGAAATATGTGTGCTATGCCTTCAAGCATAAGTAAAAGAGTGATTGGCGAATCTTTGGGCATTGTTCCAGTGATATTTCAGCATTCACCGCTTCTTCTCTGATTCTGCCCGCGTTGTCCTATACGCAAAAGTGACATGCCTTCACACTAAGTGTAACTCTGAAAGTAGTGCAAGTGACCTTTCCACAGTCGACGTCGCCATTTCTCTTCTGTTTGGTACCCGCACAACGTGAAATGTCCTAAATGCATAAGAACAGTTTTGCAGTGTTAGAAAGTATTGTGCTAGTGGAATATCAACAATCGTCATTGTCTTTCCTTGGAATCAAAGTTCTGGTGTTACTGGAGCTTGGAACTTGAATCAAAGTTCTGGTGTTACTGGAGCTTGGAACTTGAATCAAAGTTCTGGTGTTACTGGAGCTTGGAACTTGCGTTCAAACACATTAGACAAGACGTGCGTTCAAACACAAGGAAAGACGTGCGTTCAAACACAAGGAAACTTAAGTTGCAGTGAAGTCAATATC
>NC_090248.1:69767285-69769785 GCF_037325665.1 Littorina saxatilis | reverse complement strand
GTCACAGATGTTTCCCCGGTATACACCCTTTGACTGATTTAGTCACAGATGTTTCCCCGGTATACACCCTTTGACTGATTTAGTCACTGATGTTTCCTCGGTATACACCCTTTGACTGATTTAGTCACAGATGTTTCCCCGGTATACACCCTTTGACTGATTTAGTCACAGATGTTTCCCCGGTATACACCCTTTGACTGATTTAGTCACAGATGTTTCCTCGGTATACACCCTTTGACTGATTTAGTCACAGATGTTTCCCCGGTATACACCCTTTGACTGATTTAGTCACAGATGTTTTCGCTTACTTTTAAATATGGTTTTTTTTAATATCTTCTTTTCTGTCTCTAATCCAAGGGTTTGTTTAAAATATATATATATAATGTGTTTACTGTTGAATTACGGTTGGTCTAAAACTTAGTAACAAGAAGCAACAATGTTGACGTTTCTTCGCAAATTGTTTCTGATGGCTCCATGGAAAGAAATTTTTTTTTGATATTCACATTACCCGCCATGCTAGTGTACTTGATTTTAAACACAAACAAGTGGTCAAAAGCAGAAGAAAGAAAAATAAAAGGTCAAAAGCAAAAGAAAGAGCGAAAGAATTTTTTTGATTTTCAGATGTCAAAGTGACACTCACACAAATAATATTTATGCAAGAGCGCTTTATGAAAATGGTTTACAAAAATGTGAACTAAAATTGCTACTGACAAGAAAGCTCATTATCGTCACACATTAGCAAATCAGTTTGCAGGGCAGTACACCCTAAGGCCAAAAAAAAAATGTTGTCTGTTTAGGGTAACATGACCAAAAAAAGTAGGGTCGGTAGGTAGGTAGGGTTTTTGTGTGTGTGTGTGTGTGTGTGTGTGTGTGTGTGTGTAAATGCTATGTTGGCTGAACATTCACTTCTTATATTTGATGAATACATGTTTCAAAACTAACGTATAAATTAAACAGAGAGAAAGGGAGAGAAAGAAACGCCAAATGTCTCTTTTTAGCATTTTTAGCTCTTTTTTTTTCTTTTTTTTTTTTTGAAATCAAAAAAAAGTTTTTGGGTCGGCGCCAAATCGATAGGGTCGGTCGGGTTACCCTAAACAGACAATTTTTTTTTTGGCCTAATACATCTTATTAAACCTTCATGGAAATCTCTCACCAAAACTGCAGCCTGAAAGTAAAGAGCTCGGCCAGTAGAAGAAGAAATACATGTAGAAGAAGAATGTTCGCATAATTTGAAAAGTTTTCTGGACCACATATCTAATATATGTTCTGTGTCCCTCACTCCCAAGAATGTCATAATTTGTTTTTCTTCAGTGGGAGCCCAGGACCTTTCGCTTTTTCTTGTTTGTATGCTAACAGTGCTACAAACAGCAGAGGAAGGGAGTAGCGGTGAAAACACTGGCTGCTTTCTCCCTTTCTCTGGCACTCAGCTCTCCGGGCATCCTACTGGGTTACAATCGTACCTTTTATGACGAACTCTTGTCCCGCACGATGCTGCAGAGGGAAGTGGCGTCTAAAGGGATAGTGTCAAACCGTCTGGAAAATGCTTCTGTTGGCCAAAACACTGCTACACTGGTACACTGGTACACTCGCAGTGCAAAATAAGTTAACATGGTCATGCTGCAACGCAAGATTTGTTACAGGTCTCCGGCCCACCGCATAAAACCAGTTCAAGTTAAAAACAAATTAAGTTTTTCGGTGTTTGGATTTCCCTCTTTTCTTTTTTAAGTTGGATAACGAAAAGACTCTGTGCAACTACAGAGCTTTGGTCTATATATTCTGAAACGGACAGGCATGACTATTAAACCGTTATTTCCTCTGGTTTAAACCGCGTTACCCAAACTCATTTTGCAATACTTTAAATCAAAAAGTTTGCAAATGCGCGTCAGTGATTCTACAAGGATGTCGTTTGGCGTCGGAAGTCGGCGAATCGCCGAAACCTATTATTTGAAATCGTCGAAAAGTTTAACGTCATTTCGGCAGACGGCTATTTACCGAATTCTGTCATGGCCGTTGGGGAAAACATGACAGTAAGGAATGCCGAATTGACACATTTGTAGGGCAAACTCGGTCAATTTGACGAGGACAAAATTAATGCCAGCAACATCCATCTGCTATGATAGTTTTCAGAATCAAAAAAACAACAATTATATACTATATATTATTGGAACGTTTAATTTATGACAAAACAAAACGTTACATTCAGTATTGTTAGACCCAGCTTTATTTTAAAGGCACAGTAAGCCTCCCGTAAACCATCACAGATGCTGTCAGGCTTTTACACACAGTACAAACACCCTTCCATTTGAACGCTCACCAAACGGGAACATCCTAGGTGCCCTACGTAAAGAGCGAGCAATTTGTAAAGAATTAATTTTGCAGATTGTCTCCTGCACTTTTTGGACCCATCCTGAACTCAGGTCAAAAATGAGTTACTTCCCTTCGGGTCTCATTCTAAACTGGCGATAGCCGTGGACCGATGATTATCAGAATGTTTTTGGAC
>NC_090248.1:69707285-69762285 GCF_037325665.1 Littorina saxatilis | reverse complement strand
AGTTCATATCCTTGTGGGGGTACGAATACTGCCATTGACATTATGATGCTTCTAGTACAGGTCCTCGTACGTTCTTGAGTTTCATACTTCCGTACGGCAAACTAGTAGGTCTACTGACGTTTCATCGTGCAGGTGAGGTAAATGGGTCGAAAGTTGATCAGTATGTCGGTGTGAATGCTTCTAGTAAAGGTGTTGTTATTCTTTTAAGGCAAACTAGTACTGACGTTTAGGCGATTCATGCTAGTATGCGGTTGGTAACTTGTCTGAAAGTTCAAGCCTTTGGGGTTGTAAGCTTAAATGTTGTGCGTATAATCGTCCTCATGCACTGTTGACATTTATTCTTCCATGGCACATTAGTACTTGTACTGACGTGTGGTTGATGCATGCAAGTACAGGTGAGTGGTTTCAAAGTTCGTCCTTGTTGGCCGGGGGTGTGCATGACGCCGTGGATATATATATGATGCTTTGCATAATTATGAAGGTCCTCGTGCGTTCTTGGTTTTCGCTGTGCTTTGACTCCCAAGGCTAAGACTAAGGTTCAGTAGATTCCTGCAGGTACGGCGAGCTAGGTAAAGTCTAATTGGTTTCAAAGGTCAGGCATGTGGTGAACGGAATGGCCGGTTACTGATTTACGCCGAGACGTTATAGCTTTGGTCTGCTGTAAATGGTATGAAGTTCTTACAGGCTGTGGTGAAATTGTATTGTGAATGTATAAATGTCCGTTGATTTGTTGGTGTTGGATGAAGTTGATGCATTTTGAAATAGCTTTCTTTCTTTAAACATGCATTAGTGTTCAATATCATTTTGCTGCTTTGCTGACTTCATGTGTAGAAAACCAAAGCCGGAGAGACACCACCAACAGCAACAATAGATGCTAAGCTGCTTTGACTTCTTGTGAAGTAAGCCAAAGTTCGAGAGAAAACAGCAACAATAGAATCTCAGCCTCTGCTTTCACTTCTTGTGTAATAAACCAATCAATGCCAGAGAGACAACAACATCAGATGCTCAGACGGCCCATGGAGGTGAAGTGTCAAAGCGTACAGACTGATTCGAGGATTTCTAACCTGTCGGGGGTCTGAAAGTGTGGCCTTCGCTTCATTGGAAAGAAATGTCATTTAGTTTGGACTACTGCCCATCTGTCGAGAAAACCTCCCGGCTTATCTGTTTTTACCAGTGGCTCGTGTTTTTCTTGCCGAATTTACACGTTGAACGGACATTCATTCGGTAGACTTGAGTGTGGCTTTTCTTTAGGGTTATGCGGCTGTACAGTCCAACCTGCCCCGGTGACCACCTCTCGAACACGACCACCTGTCCATCAAAGACCTTCCCAAAAGATCCTCGACGAGATGTTTTTCTCTTTATAATTCACCTTTACGTAGCGACCACCTTTACGTAGCGACCACCTTTACGTAGCGACCACCTGTCCATAACGACCACTGTTGTCCGGTCCCTCAGGTAGTCGTTATGGTCAGGTGCCACTGTAGTCCAACACAAGTACGACTGACCAAAGGGCGACTGTAGTGCTACACAAGTACGACTGACCAAAGGGCCACTGTAGTCCTACACAAGTACGACTGACCAAAGGGCGACTGTAGTGCTACACAAGTACGACTGACCAAAGGGCGACTGTAGTGCTACACAAGTACGACTGACCAAAGGGCGACTGTAGTCCTACACAAGTACGACTGACCAAAGGGCGACTGTAGTGCTACACATGTACGACTGACCAAAGTGCGACTGTAGTGCTACACAGCACGGCGCTACCCACACAGCACGGCGCTACCCAATTAATTTTTGCATGTGTTCACTATTACTACTACATCTACAGTATTACTATATGGTTATTGGATACGATTCTTCTCTGCCACCTACTTTAATACAATCCACTAGTATGTGTGCATATAATATTAGAACAGTTCAGTGATGGAAACGAACAAACAACAACAAGAGAACAGAAACACATCAACTCAGGTAGGCATCTGGTGATCGAAGCTTTATCCAGGTAAACGTAGGTGTGGCAGGGAATCACAGGTGAGAGACAGAGATATGTGTGTTGGAGTGTCGGTGTTGGAGTGTCGGTGTTGCCGTATTATCTGGCATTGGTAAAGGTCAATTCCTCTCATGCGTCTGTTGTGTCTTTGACACCTACTGCCTCGGGGCTGGAAAGTAACCTTTCTAAGGTTAAACTTGGGGGGGGGGGGGGCGATTTTTTTCCGAAAGTAGGGGGCGGGATGGTTGGTTGTGCGTGGGCAAGACGGAATGACTGACTGACTGACTGACTGACGTGCCAAATATATGTTACAGATCTATATGAGTTTAAGGTTACGGCCTTTTCATCTCTCTCTCTCTCTCTCTCTCTCTCTCTCTCTCTCTCTCTCTCTCTCTCTCTCTCTCTCTCTCTCTCTCTCTCTCTCACCCTCTCTCTCTCTCTCTCTCTCTCTCTCTCTCTCTCTCTCTCTCTCTCTCTCTCTCTCTCTCTCTCTCTCTCTCTCTCTCTCTCTCTCTCTTGACTATAAACTGTTACGATTCATAAAAGAAAATTGTATCAAACGAAAGATTGCATGGCATATCAGTGTCAAACTTATACATGATCGCCATCAGGCAAACGTTGCTGTAGCCGCTGTCGCTCTATTATCGCAGATAAACTCCTTGAAATAAGTAAGGGATAAAACCCTACCCGCCTTATCTTGTTCCACTGCCCAAACACTCTCCCCACCCCCACCCTACCTGCCACCACTACCCCAGTAATGCTAATCCATCTATTCCCCGTATACCGACGCAAGTGTATGAATTCATCTGCTGATTATCCCATTGTGACACACGAAATCATACCCAGGAACTCTCATGTAAAATTTCATAAAGATCGGTCCAGTAGTTTACTCTGAATCGCTCTACACACACACGCACAGACAGACACACACACACACACACACACACACACACACACACACACACACACACACACACACACACACACACACACACACACACACACACACACACACACATACACCACGACCCTCGTCTCGATTCCCCCTCTATGTTACATCGGGTCTAGCTTTCATTCACGGTTCTTTCCCACTGAAGATTGCTGTTTAAGAGTCGAATTTAAAAAAAACAAATAGTTATCGTGCAACCACGGCCGTTAATTTTTCGCCTTGAAATTTCAAATCTCAGGGGAACGTAAGTCGTCCAGCTATTTACAGCTATTTACAGCTTGGCCTTATCTCCCTTGTTCAGATGTCGTCACGAGTGATTTCCTCCTGGCTCGACACGTTTATAGCCCCTGGGTGTTATATTTAGCACAGGCCCCGTGGTTATTCTCCAGTTATCATTTGTAAACCACACCCGTAAACCTATTTGGTGCCGCCATGTTTGGGGGGTATATGCTTTTAATGGAAGGTGTGTTCTTTTTCTGCTTATTTATTTGTGTTTTTCTTTGATAACGATGTATGTGAGTTCTTGGCGTGGGATTTGTATGGGCTGCTAAGATAAGGTAACTAGGTAAGACTGAATGGGTCAGGGCGTTAGCAATTTTCTCCCCCCTTTCCTAACCTAGGTGGTGGGTTCAAGTGCTAGTCTTTCGGATGAGACGAAAAACCGAGGTCTCTTCGTGTACACTACATTGGGGTGTGCACGTTAAAGATCCCACGATTGACAAAAGGGTCTTTCCTGGCAAAATTGTATAGGCATAGATAAAAATGTCCACCAAATACCCGTGTGACTTGGAATAATAGGCCGTGAAAGGTGAATGCTCGCTCTAATAGGCTTATGAGGGTTGCTGGCCGATGTGAATGCGTGATATATTGTGTAAAAAATTCCATCTCACACGGCATAAATAAATCCCTGCGCCTTGAATCCGTGGTTGAGATATGTGCGCGATATAAATTGCATAAAATAAAATAAAATAAATGATTACGCGTAGGAAGGAGTAAACCTCGTAAAGATCAACTTGGTTTTAACTTCCACATCTCTCACCATCATCATCATTATCTTCATCATCTGCTTCTTCTTCTTCTTCTTTTTCTTCTTCTTCTTCTAATTTGTTTTTATATTGAACACTCAAAACTAAACTTATCTCACCATATAACCTTTTCTTTGGTGCGAACCTTGCGACTACGTTACTACTCAGTGTTGTGCCAGTGACAGTCTGCAGGCTGCCGTCTGCCGCACGGTACAACAAGAAAATTGGTTGATTAAAATCAACATTGCCGAAGCAATGTTTTCATAAAAGAAGCGGTATTGTACGGGCACATGTTGAATTTGGGTTACATGTGTTGCAGAGTATTTGAAAATCCGTAGGCATAAAAACATGCAAAGAAGAGTGATAGGTCCCTGTTGTGAATATAGTCAAGTGGATAAATTGTTTACTTATATTTCACACTAGTTTTGCTGTTACAGCAGTCCCTCTCATGAACGGACACCCTTGGGCCAGTGCAAACCTGTCCGTACAATGCAGGTGGCCGGTCACGGGAGAGCCCCCCCCCCCCCCCCCCCATCAGACACACTCAGGCACACTGATGGACTGAGTGAGTCTTTGCTACTGGTGAACGAGCTCTACTTGTCCTAAAACAATAAGGTCAAACTACTACAACTTATTACTGAAAGGAAAAAAACTGTCCTGTAAAAATGACGTTAAATCAACGGTGTCAGAAAAAGAGAGATAAAAGAAATCCTCAAATTCCTGAGGATACAGGCACCCCATGAAAGCAGCCACGAACATACTCACAGAGGCACACATGCTTGTGCAGATACTTTGCAAAAATATTAATTGAAAACCTGCATATGTGGTAATTTCTTCTTTTTTGTGTGGCTTTATTGAATACTTCAGGCAGTGACTTTTCCCTGTCCAAATTTCTCTTTCGTCTCTCTTACCCCTCGCTTACCCACCCCCTTACGCTCCACTCCCTTTACCCAGCCCCGACAGCACAAAATAATATCTAATCTGCAAGGCAGAGTACACATTTTCTAAAAGGAAGACTACTCCTCTTCAATTACATCCAGAGATCTTCCAGCTGTCTCCACCATAAGCCAAGTGGTCGAGTCTTATACCCCCTTTCCACACAACCGTTCTAGGTCCCGTTCCCGTACCGACCAAGGAACGGTGCGTGCACGGGAGGGATCGGGACAGAACAGCAATGCACGTAACTGATCGTTAACGGAACTGCTTTGAACGGTATGGTCGGTAGGGGCGGCTGAGTTCGGGCTGCATGTTCAAATTTTTAGCCGTTCCCCTCCCGATCAGAATGAACGGTAATGGAACCTCAACCCATCGGCAACGGAACGCTTTGATCGTTAAAGGAACTTAAAACAACGGTAACGCAACGGTAGCGCTCTCACACACTGAGTTGTCATACCCGCATTCCACACATCCGTTCTAGGTCCCGTTCCCTCACCGACCAAGGACGGCTGCCACTATGGTCAGACGCTGCTGAAAGATGCAAAAAAAAACCGGCCGTTTGCGCAGCGTTCCATTGTTGTGGCAGCAGTCCTTGGTTGGTACGGGAACGGGACAAAGAACGGTTGGGTGGAATGGGGGTATAACTTTTGACACCGACAAACTGAAGAATGAACAGATCTATGAGGTAACCGTCTCAATGATCCAGGCTCAGGAAACAAAGAGTATATATGGCCTGGGGCGATTGTAGCTTCCCTTCTTCGTGCCCGATAGACAAAGACAATAAATAGTAGAGCATAGTGCAATTTCATGTTGGCATCTTCTCCTGCTGGGTACACGTGCACTCAAGTTAACCTCTGCTTTGACCTGTGTGCCAGGAGTCGGATGAGCGAGAGAGAGACACACACACACACATAGACAGAGACAGACATAGAAAGACAGAAGCGGAGAGACTCAGAGGGAGACACAGACAAAGACATACATACAGAGAGAGAGAGAGAGAGAGAGAGAGAGAGAGAGAGAGAGAGAGAGAGAGAGAGAGAGAGAGAGAGAGAGAGAGAGAGAGAGAGAACAAGAACAAGAACAACAAGAACAATTCTTTATTTAACGAGGGTAATAGAGTAAGCAGTGATCTGCTTTTTTACATCTGGCCCTAGCCCTAAAGAGGGACTAGTCTAAAATTGGCAAAGAATAAGCAAGTAAAGAAAACTACTGCTACATGATTATAATAAAATGAAAGTAAGAACATATCATCAATTTACATACAATACATTGCTTAAATGAAAAATGTAAGTTCTCTCAGAGAGAGAGAGAGAGAAGTCGGAAGTCGGAAGTCGGAAATTTTATTTGTTAGGCCTCCGGCCCATAACAAGACTGGTGACACATTATACAAGCGAACAATGTTTAAAATAAGCAGAAAAAGCAACATTATGGCCCTACATCTTGCAACTGAGCATTTTCCAGAGAATCAGTGCGAAATCGTAGTGCTTTGTAAATATACGTTGCTAACTGTCTTACCACTTGGCCATTTGTTGAGGATAGTAATTGGCACATTCTAAACATGGATGGGTTCCGATAATACTTTGAGGCTATTAATTCAACTCTGATCTCATTATATGCGGGACAAACAAGTAAAAAATGTACTTCCGTCTCCAGTGTATCATCTGAGCACAAAGGGCAAAATCTGTCTACGTTATTCACATTGGGTTTATACTGTAAATAGTGGTTATTTAAGGGTGACATACCAAATCTGAAACGTGCTAACATTCTTCTCAAATGAACATTTCTTATCTGATACAAATAACCACTCATACACAAGGACTGCTTAAATAACGAATACACATTATAAAAAACGTGTGATTCAAGGGAACTATGCCAATCCTGTCTAAAGCAATCGACAAGTCTTTGGCGAAATTCTCTTACAAACGTGGAAATATCACCAACACCTTGTGCTTCCCACACTTCACCAAATCCATACTTGTACAAAACATTACGAACGTTACAAGCCCATGTCGTGTAATTTTGCCTTTGTATAGACAGTAGCATATTATACACTTTCTTGGGGTACCTGTTGCCATCCATCCGAGTTAATCGAAGCCAAAACTTCATACACTTTATGTGCGTTACCACAAACAGAGGATAACGTCCTGTTTCACCGTAAACTATATGCCTTGGTGACTTCGAATGGACACCGATAAACCTTTTAATGGCAGACAAATGTACTCTTTCAACAATTTGTTGATCAGCAGAGAGTCCCCAGACCTCCGAACCGTACGTCAAGATCGGTTGTATTTGACTGTCAAACAGTTTAAAAAATGTATCAGGAGAATATTCCCCAATACTCCAAAGAAGTTTGAGGATAGCTGATACTCCCTTTCTCGCGCGATCAGCAAGGTCGTTTAGAGTGTGGGAAAAAGAGATTCTTGTGGACATATAGACTCCTAAATATTTATACATGTTTACAACTTTCACTTCACTATCACCAAAGAACCATTTTTCTCGTAATGCTAGATGACCACCGTTTCTAAACACAACTATGTTCGATTTAGCCATATTTACGACTACCTCAAGCTTCTTTGAGGTGGTCAATAAAACATTTAGCTGGTTTTGCAAACCGATGACACTATCAGAGATTAAAACCACATCATCCGCAAACAACAAAATCAATAATTCGACTAAATCCGGTGACAATTGAATACCGTGTCTTCCATTTGCCATAATGTCTTTGGTTAATTCGTTAATAAACAATGAGAACAAAATCGGTGAGCAGTTTTCACCCTGTTTTAGGCCGACTGGACACATGAATACATCTGAAAGTTCACCTCCTGCTCGAACACACGTTTTCACTGTCGTATACATACTTTTAAGGGCTAAAACAATCTTTCCACACATGCCATTCTGATCCAGTACTTTCCATAGTTTATCCCTGTGAACAGAGTCAAACGCTTTCCGAAAATCTATAAAGGCTGCATACAGTTTTCTATGTCTCAACAACTGTTTCTGTACGGTTCCAAACAGTGTAAATATGTGATCTACTGTAGAGTGATCTTGGCGAAAACCAGCTTGCTCCTCCCCAACAACTTCGTTCTCTTCTATCCAATCAGAAATACGTTTATTCAAAATAAAACTATATAATTTGCTGCATACATTCAACAACGAAACACCTCTATAATTATCCGGTGAATTAATATCTCCTTTCTTATGAATTGGGTGCAAAATCGAGTGTGACCATTCATCGGGAAACAAACCGTTGTCAAATAAATGATTAAAAAAATTGGTCAAAAAAGGCAAAAGTATATCAATACCATTCTTATAAAACTCGTTAATCAACCCATCTGGGCCAGCTGCCTTTCCATTTTTTAGCGCCCGGGCTGCACGCATTACCTCATCATGTGTGATCAATTGGTTTAAAGAGTCACAATTTCTCAGCTCTCCTTGCTCAAAACTTTGATCACCTTCATTACCCGGGGTATTTGTTTCCGCAGGTGGTACGGTACCAAAAACATCACGAAAATGCTCATACCACTGTTCCATCGATATGTTGCATTGTCCACCAAGAGATGGTCGCACTGAACGGACTGTTTCCCAAAACTTTTTAGGGTCCTTTAAATTTGCATGCAAAGACTCAACCACAGAATCTTTATATAATTCCTTTTTTTGCCTCAACAACTCTTTATATTCTCTGCGCTTCTGAGAATACTGCAATCTGTCTTCATCTTCGTCCGAATGGCTAGCCCTGCGAAGGAGTTGCCAAACAACTTGACGGCTCTGCCTACATTCAAGATCAAACCAAATTCTTCTTTTTTCTGAGCCGACAAATATAACCTTTCTCATGCATTCTCCAGCATAAAACAAACTTTCATTAAACTTTGCAAGCGACTGGTTGACATCAATATCAATGAGCACCGTTGCTTCTTCAATAATACCTTTAACATGGTCGCTCTGCATGTGACAGTGAAACTCTGCACATTTCTCTTCGTTCCATTGGTATTTCGAACAAGAATATTGTTTACCATGGGTTTTGGGGTAACACACGCCATTCTTAGTGGCAATAAACAATTCCACCAATAAATGTTTGGTCTCAACCATGGGCACAACTTTTAAATGTTCGCAAAGTGAACGTAATTTTTGAGAAACAATAAAATAATCAATAACGCTGCTGCCACTTTGTGATATGTATGTGAAATTTCCAGGGAAGCCTGCTTTCTGTAATCCATTCAGAATCACTAGACCAAATTCTTCGCAAATGTTAAGAAGGTATCGGCCAAACGAATTCACAACTTTGTCCATGGAAACTCTCGGCATCTTAAGGTCATCAATGTCACTGACGCGGGCAGTAATGTCGGAAAGATCAGCAATCGGGTCTGTGTTTTTAACGTTCAGAGATGCAGTTCTTGAGTTCAAATCACCACAAATTATCATTGGCAGATCTCCACATTCCCTCACAGCTTCTAAAAGACTATCTTCAAGAAGTGAAACACCATTATATATATCTGTCTCTTCGTAATATGGGGCTGATTCTGGTGGGAGATAAGCACCGATTAGCAAACAGTCAGTGTCGATCCCCAAGACATGGTGAGACAACTTCAACACAATAATATTATCCGTTTCTATCTCAATCTGCTTAATGTACTTACACAACTCCTTTCTCACTAGAAACATAATTCCCCCCGATCGCCGCGCATGAATACTGTCTGACACTTTTACAGCGGGGGATGGGAAAACTACATGGGATTGACATTGTAATAACGAGTTCGGTACCAGTTCACTAAATGTTTCCGTGAAAAGGAGAATGTCGTACTTTAACAAGGTTGTGATATCTGTATCTCTCAAAAAGTTCCAGATGCCTTCGACATTAAGCGTAGCCAACGATAACGTTGTTTTAGAGTGTGTGGTGGTAGCATTAGCGCAAGGCACATCAGGGATGTGAGTGCGCTGTGTGGGTTCCTGGCATACCTGAGATGCTGATGGATGTGCGGAAGGGCCTCGGCCTAACCCCTACCTGCGTTTGCCGTTCCAGTTGTCCAGTAGAGTCTGCTGGCGGGAGGAGGGAGGGGCAGAGGTCTGGGACCGGTTCCTGGTCTGCATAGGGGTCGTCTGCTCTCTGGTCTGCTGGGCGCTGTGGTTCCTGCCCCTGCCCCTCCCTCTACTCCCACTGCTTCCACCGGAAGCAATAGCAGAAGCAGAAGCTTCGTAGTGAGGAGAAGAGATGGGGGTACCTCGGCCCATTCCTCGGAGAGGCGGCAGACTCCCGGGGCTGCCCGTGTTGCTCAGAGGTGGCACGCTGGTCGTTGAAGCAGCAGTTTCCCCCTCTTGGTGATGCCCGGCGTCAGACAGCCCAGCTTCCGACACAGCGTCCTCCATCTTGTCGTCGCCTATGGTGCTGATGTCGTCATCGTCGTCGTCTTCGTCTGTATGCACAGTGGACGAGAGAGAGAGAGAGAGAGAGAGAGAGAGAGAGAGAGAGAGAGAGAGAGAGAGAGAGAGAGAGAGAGAGAGAGAGAGAGAGAGAAAAAAATAAAAACTGTAACTGATCTCGTGAGAACGGTAACAAACGAGACATGTCACCTCTCCGAATGCATTCCAATAGATGACCGTTCCTGCGGCCATCAACAAGCAGCTGCATGATGACCTTTCAGTGACTGTGGATAAGTCACAAGTCTAGAATTTACCTGGGTAATCCTAGTGCATACTGCTAACATTAATGTTGAAAGATGAGGTATACAGAAATGTGTGTGTGTTTGTGTGTGTGTGTGTGTATGTGTGGCAGTGTGTCACGTGTGTGTGTGCGTGTGTGTGTGTTTATGTGTGACAGTGTGTCACGTGTGTGTGTGTGGGGGTTTGTGTGTGTGTGCGCGCGCGTGTGTGTGTGTGGGCGCGCGTGCGTGCGTGCGTGCGTGTATGTGTGCGCGCGCGTAGTGTGTGTGTGTGTGTGATTGCGCGTGCGTTTTTTTTGCGCAAGTGCGTGCGTTCGTTTGTCAGCATTCAACTCACTTTCATGACAAGACCGTGGCATGTAGCTGAGGAATGAGCCATGTTTTAACCATCCAAATCCCTCAAGGTATTTTCATTTCCAAAGACGTCAGGACCTGAACACGGTTTTCAAGCTCTGCGAGAAATAAGGGCGCACGGGGAATATTAGCAGACGTTTTGCATAATAAGCCCTCAACGAGCTTCACAAATCACCAATCAGTAAGGATTAAAAACGGTGCGGCGGTAGTGATGGTTTCAACATTTGCAGGGGGTCTTTGCTGGTAGTTGCTGGTGCTTTTAATTTACTGTTAAGCTTAAAATAGACTTTTTGGAGTAGTTCCAGATTGTGGTCTGCTTTCTGCCACATTTCAACAGTATCGGCTGACATTGAAAGACTGTTGTGTTCCTGCAAGCAGACGGTTTTGTGTGACGTTTAGGAGTATTTGTTTGGTGCGGAGGACGAATGTTGAACTACAGGGAGTGCTATTAGTACTACCAGTTGCAAGGATTTTGCAAAAAGGCAAAAAAAAAGTACGAAACCTAATTCGTTCTGAAATTGAATGCTTACAGGGAAGAATCATTATTTCTTCTTTTCTGTCTGTCCAGTTACAAATCAAGAAGGGTATGTTCTTGGAACGTTTAGTTTATGACAAAACAAACTTCATATTCACTGTTCTGCGACCCAGTGGTCTTTCGAGTGGACAGACAGACAGACAGACAGACAGACAGACAGACAAACAAACACTTATGATACAGATAATAAACTTATCCGGCAAGCATGCAACTGAGATTTAAAAAAAACAAGTCGCGTAAGGCGAAAATACAATATTTAGTCAAGTAGCTGCCATTTTTCAGCAAGACCGTATGCTCGTAGCATCGTCAGTCCACCGCTCATGGCAAAGGCAGTGAAATTGACAAGAAGAGCGGGGTAGTAGTTGCGCTAAGAAGGATAGCACGCTTTTCTGTACCTCTCTTTGTTTTAACTTTCTGAGCGTGTTTTTAATCCAAACATATCATATCTATATGTTTTTGGAATCAGGAACCGACAAGGAATAAGATGAAAGTGTTTTTAAATTGATTTGGACAATTTAATTTTGATAATAATTTTTATATATTTAATTTTCAGAGCTTGTTTTTAATCCGAATATAACATATTTATATGTTTTTGGAATCAGCAAATGATGGAGAATAAGATAAACGTAAATTTGGATCGTTTTATAAATTTTTATTTTTTTTTACAATTTTCCGATTTTTAATGACCAAAGTCATTAATTAATTTTTAAGCCACCAAGCTGAAATGCAATACCGAACCCCGGGCTTCGTCGAAGATTACTTGACCAAAATTTCAACCAATTTGGTTGAAAAATGAGGGCGTGACAGTGCCGCCTCAACTTTCACGAAAAGCCGGATATGACGTCATCAAAGACATTTATCAAAAAAATGAAAAAAACGTATGGGGATTTCATACCCAGGAACTCTCATGTCAAATTTCATAAAGATCGGTCCAGTAGTTTAGTCTGAATCGCTCTACACACACACACACACGCACACACACACACACACATACACCACGACCCTCGTTTCGATTCCCCCTCGATGTTAAAATATTTAGTCAAAACTTGACTAAATATAAAAAAAGAGAGAGAAAAAAAATAAAAATAAAAATAAATAAAATAAAATAAAATAAAATAAAAAATAAACTTATCCGGGAAATTGTCCAAGAAACTCACTCAGAAGGCACAAGCGAGGCAATCTGAGAGAGTTTCTTGGACAATTTCTCAGATAAGTTGATGTGTCTATCCGTCTGTCCCCTTGTGAGACCGGTGGGTCGCATTACAGTGCATTCATAGCGTTTTGTTTTGTCATACAATATATATATATATACGTCCAATAACATAACATTCTTGTATTTACATAGAGGTAAGGGGAATCGAGACGAGGGTCGTGGTGTGTGTGTGTGTGTGTGTGTGTGTGTGTGTGTGTGTGTGTGTGTGTGTGTGTGTGTGTGTGTGTGCGTGTGTGTGTAGAGCGATTCAGACTAAACTACTGGACCGATCTTTATGAAATTTGACATGAGAGTTCCTGGGAATGATATCCCCGGATGTTTTTTTCTTTTTTTCGATAAATGTCTTTGATGACGTCATATCCGGCTTTTTGTAAAAATTGAGGCGGCACTGTCACACCTTCATATTTCAATCAAACACATATAGATATGATATGTTTGGATTAAAAACACGCTCAGAAAGTTAAAACGAAGAGAGGTACAGAAAAGCGTGCTATCCTTCTCAGCGCAACTACTACTCCGCTCTTCTTGTCAATTTCACTGCCTTTGCCGTGAGCGGTGGACTGACGATGCTACGAGTATACCGTCTTGCTGAAAAATTGCATTGCGTTCAGTTTCATTCTGTGAGTTCGACAGCTTGACTAAATGTTGTATTTTCGCCTTACGCGACTTGTTATTCTGTATTTTGGAACGTTGGCAGTCTGTCTTTTTTGTGATTTTGTTTATATCCAGTTACGTAATTTTAAATTTTGGCGGGCTTTGCTTTGTTTCTCCGTCACTATATCTGTCTGTCTGTCTGTCTGTCTGTCTCTCTCTCTGTCTGTCTGTCTGTCTGTCTCTCTCTCTCTCTCTCTCTCTCTCTCTCTCTCTCTTTCTGCCAGTGTATGCCGGGGTTACATAGTGTCTGACTGTCTGTCCGCCTGTGTCAGCATGTGCCAGTGTATGGGTTACATAGTGTCTGACTGTAGTGCCTGTGTCAGCATGTGTCAGCATGTGCCAGTGTTTGGGTTACAGAGTGTCTGACTGTCTGTCCGCCTGTGTCAGCATGTGTCAGCCTGTGTCAGCATGTGTCAGCCGAGTGTATGGTGAGAAGAAGAGCAAACATGCAACAAGCAAGAAGGCAACTCCTGTCAGTTGTCTCTACGCGAATCTGAGTACGATAAGATTTTTACATTTCACGCGAGAGCAAGAATGAGTTGCCTGTAGGTATGGATTGTGGTAACTAAACGATTTGTGGGTGGTCCAAGTTATCTCCCCACCAACACCAAAAACATCTTGTGGAGACAAACACCCAACCCCCCTCTCTCTCATTCTCCCCTCCTACAATTATGTCTCCTTACTCTCTCTCTCTCTCTCTCTCTCTCTCTCTCTCTCTCTCTCTCTCTCTCTCTCTCTCTCTCTCTCTCTCTCTCTCTCTCTCTCTCTCTCTCTCTCTCTCTCGTCCACTCTCTCCTTCTCTCTCGTCCTCTCTCTCTCTCTCTCTCTCTCTCTCTCTCTCTCTCTCTCTCTCTCTCTCTCTCTCTCCAGTCTCTCTCTCCAGTCTCTCTCTCCAGTCTCTCTCTCTCTCTCTCTTTCACACACACACACACACACACACTACGCGCGCGCACACATACACGCACGCACGCGCGCCCACACACACACGCGCGCGCGCACACACACACAAACCCACACACACACACACGTGACACACTGTCACTCCAACACCCACCTGGAAAATGTCCTGCATCTTTTGTTTTGATCTGTTTCAGTTGTGCCTGGCCGGGATTCTCGGCATCTATTTCTGTGCGACCAACTTCAAAGACTATTCCAAGACAACCAGGGCTTTTGTTCTCAAGGTGAGGGAGGGGCGAGGCAGTGTCGATTGCGTGTGGATTTGGCATCATTTGGTGTGGTGTACGTTTAATCTCGTGATGCGTGACGTTTCAGGGCATGTTTATAGTGTGGTGTACGTTTAATCTCGTGATGCGTGACGTTGCAGGGCATGTTTAGTGTGGTGTACGTTTAATCTCGTGATGCGTGACGTTGCAGGGCATGTTTAGTGTGGTGTACGTTTAATCTGGTGATGCGTGACGTTGCAGGGCATGTTTAGTGTGGTGTACGTTTAATCTCGTGATGCGTGAGGTTGTAGAGCATGTTTGGTGTGTGTGTGGTGAATATTGTGCTTCCTTCAGGGTTTACTTTCAATTTTATGATGTAGAGCATGTTTGGTGTGTGTGTGGGGAATATTGTGCTTCCTTCAGGGTTCACTGTCAATTCTATGATGTAGAGCATGTTTGGTGTGTGTGTGGGGAATATTGTGCTTCCTTCAGGGTTCACTGTCAATTCTATGATGTAGAGCATGTTTGGTGTGTGTGTGGGGAATATTGTGCTTCCTTCAGGGT
Source organism: Littorina saxatilis (assembly GCF_037325665.1). Classification (NCBI taxonomy): domain Eukaryota; kingdom Metazoa; phylum Mollusca; class Gastropoda; order Littorinimorpha; family Littorinidae; genus Littorina; species Littorina saxatilis. The sequence goes on along the minus strand of NC_090248.1, from coordinate 69,747,248 downwards.
TCACTGTCAATTCTATGATGTAGAGCATGTTTGGTGTGTGTGTGGGGAATATTGTGCTTCCTTCAGGGTTCACTGTCAATTCTATGATGTAGAGCATGTTTGGTGTGTGTGTGGGGAATATTGTGCTTCCTTCAGGGTTCACTGTCAATTCTATGATGTAGAGCATGTTTGGTGTGTGTGTGGGGAATATTGTGCTTCCTTCAGGGTTCACTGTCAATTCTATGATGTAGAGCATGTTTGGTGTGTGTGTGGGGAATATTGTGCTTCCTTCAGGGTTCACTGTCAATTCTATGATGTAGAGCATGTTTGGTGTGTGTGTGGGGAATATTGTGCTTCCTTCAGGGTTCACTGTCAATTCTATGATGTAGAGCATGTTTGGTGTGTGTGTGGGGAATATTGTGCTTCCTTCAGGGTTCACTGTCAATTCTATGATGTAGAGCATGTTTGGTGTGTGTGTGGGGAATATTGTGCTTCCTACAGGGTTCACTGTCAATTCTATGATGTAGAGCATGTTTGGTGTGTGTGTGGGGAATATTGTGTAGAATGTTTTTCGTGGCTTTGTTTGTGTGTGTTTCCTTTTTTAAAACAGTATTTTATTCAATGATCATAGAAAACAAAACCGCCCTGATATGGCCCTTCGTGGTCGGCTGGGCGTTAAGCAAACAAACAAACAAACAAATAAAAAACAAAGTCATCTTTCAACTTGCTTTCTAAGCAGAGCAATCAACTAGTTGGCTTATTTAATGTCCACCTATTCGAAATACAACATTAATTTACCAAACAGACATTGCAGCTCTGCACAGGAAGCAGCAAGTCTGTATATTATTGGTATGTGTCCACGAACGAGTCTGTTACACAACTTTTAACACAACCAGAAACGACGATTTCAACTTGGAAACACGCAAGTTCAAGTACTTAGATTTGATGTAATAGTGTGACATGAGAGCAACCAAAATGACGATTTCAAGTACTTAGATTTGATGTAATAGTGTGACATGAGAGCAACCAAAAGAACGATTTCAAGTACTTAGATTTGATGTAATAGTGTGACATGAGAGCAACCAAAAGAACGATTTCAAGTACTTAGATTTGATGTAATAGTGTGACATGAGAGCAACCAAAAGAACGATTTCAAGTACTTAGATTTGATGTAATAGTGTGACATGAGAGCAACCAAAATAACGATTTCAACTTGGAAACAACCACACGCATGTTAAGTACTTAGATGAGAAGTATTGTGAATTGGGAACATGTTTTTAAGCATTTGACTCTTTATCATTATAATCATTCCACCACCTTTTGCTGCAATGTTGGCTAAAAGAAGCACTTTGCCAGTACTGCGTTCCTCAACACCATTATTGATTTATGAGTATATACTTTTTTCCCAGTGTCTGTTTTCCTGAATACTTTTTTTTTAATATGGTGTTCAATCTCTCTCTGTCTCAGGTCCTATGTTCCATTTTATCCGCCATCAGCATTGTCGTCTGCGTCACGGCCGCCATCTTTTCCGCCATTCACCTCGGCCGCATCTTTACCTACGTTTCCTGTAAAGAGACGGAAGACGACTGCCACTGCTTCCTGCTGCAAGATGGCGACGACTTTTTACCGAGAGTTTTCACCTACCCTGGCATCCAGGACTGCTTTCATGTTTTTTGTGAAGTGAAAATATACCTGCTAGTGGTGGGTTCGCTGTGTCTGGCCGGGAGCCTGTTTTCGCTGTGGTTTGCTATTCTCTTGTGGAAGGCGAGATACGGACGATTTCATTCCGGGGTGCGGTTGCCATCTGTTAGGAGACAACGCTACAGCAATCCCAACCCGTGACTGTACTTTGTGCAGACTGGAATGATGACGAGATTTGTTGCTGTTCAATGCAGTGCAGTCGTGTGCGCTTGATGGAGAGGATGTATGTTTGTTTTGTAAAGCCACAGAGAGAAACATGGGGAGGGGTGGGGGGGGGGGGGAGTGGGGGGGGGGGGGGGGAATACTTAGTGTTGAGAGAGGGTGTTGAGTTGGGACGAGAGAGAGGAAACGAGATTTGGCTAGAAATGGGTGCTTCCAATGAAAAACTCACGAAATATGTGTGTGTGTGTGTGTGTGTGTGTGTGTGTGTGTGTGTGTGTGTGTGTGCGTGTGTGTGTGTGTAAAAAAAGAGTGATGGTGTTGACTTGAAATGGGTGCTTCCAATGAAAACCTCCAGAAAGAGAGTGTATACTGTACATATGTACTTCTCTGTCAGTGACTGTGTGTGTGAGCCAGTGAGATTGTGTGCGCCTGAGCGTCTGTACTGTCCGTGAGTGTACGCGCGCGTGCTGGTTAGTGTGTGTGTGTGTGTGTGTGTGTGTGTGTGTGTGTGTGTGTGTGTGTGTGTGTGTTTTCGAACACATGATCTTGACGGACCATATGGTAAGAATTTGTAGTGACTATTTAACTAGTGTCTTATTTTATACATTTCACGCACCAATCTGTTTAACTACAGTCGCGTTACGTGTCCCGATCTTTGTAGTTAGCAGTCGAAGCAACAATTGTTACGTCAGCAATTTGTAGTGTTCATGTTTATTTTAAGTCCAGCATGGTGTTTGAATCACAATGAGTTTCATGTAAGGCCTATCATGGATCAAACTACATGATCATCAGGAAATGATCACCTGATTTGAATCGTCGAAACGGGCGCAGTGACGTGGTGGTAAGACATCGGCCTCCTAATCGGGAGGTCGTGAGTTCGAATCCCGGTCGCTGCCGCCTGGTGCCAGTGGTGGGTTAAGAGTGGAGATTTTTCCGATCTCCCAGGTCAACTTATGTGCAGACCTGCTAGTGACTTAACCCCCTTCGTGTGTACACGCAAGCACAAGACCAAGTGCGCACGGAAAAGATCCTGTAATCCATGTCAGAGTTCGGTGGGTTATAGAAACACGAAAATACCGAATGGCGGGGTAAAAACGGTCATACACGTAAAATTCCACTCGTGCTAAAAACATGAGTGAACATGAACGAAGAAGAAGAAGAAGAATCGTCGAAATCCGGAACATATCTAGGGCATCTGAATCTCAAGCTAGTTTTTCAAGAAAATTAAAAAAAATCGTCTTCATTCTGAAAATTTCTGAAAATTTTTAAGGCAATTTTCTTTCATGTTGTGCCTTCAGTAATTTTAACTTTTGCCTTCTTTTGATTTTAAAAGTACCCATATATATATACGTAGAGGTTACATGCCGAGTCTCAGTGATTATTAAAAATAATGGTCGAAGTTAGCGGATCATGAAAAATGCGAGCTTCAGCGAGCTTTTTCATGACCGCGAACTGAGACCATTATTTTTGATAATCACTGAGACGAGGTATGTAACCTCTTTATTCCTCCTTTCTTCAGTTATTCAAAGAAAAGAGGAGTTTTTGTGCGAAAGTTTGATCGAATCATATTCACCCAACCAGTCTACCTGCGCAGGCGATCGATTAATGCGCGGTTGCATAGTTCCGTGCAAATCATTCAATTCCGTTAACACTTTTTTTCAGTTTCCATGTTTTGAACTAAAATCAAGTACACAGTTATGTTGTCATTCTGCTGTGGCGGTAAAGGCAGATAGTGTGTGTTCTGTTCATGTTTTGGTATCGCTCAGGAAATGTTCTTTCCTCGAATGTGACTAGCAGACGAAGTTTTACACCCGTGTTCCAACGTTAAAAACTGTATGAAGGTCAGTTTTCTGGGGAAAAATAGTGTATGAAACCGCTGCATATTTTTTAAGTTGATTAAATATTTGCAATTAATTGCGTGTGATCTGTTTATAAAATGAAATATTGTTGAAAACTGACCGTCGGATTGCAGTCTTGTCGATGCAGCCGAAATCTGGAAGGAGAACTACTCGTGTCGCTAGACAAAATATGAGAGTTACTTTTCCTTGGAATCTTGCTAGCGATAAACGATTGTGCACGGCAGCTCTGAATTCAGAAAACAACCAAACTCATGGATTTTATATTGAGATTCTTGTGTTCAAGCCTGTAGTTGCTGGTTTAAATGCGGTATGGTTGTATTGTTTGCTCCAGAAAGGTATATTTGGTATATTAGAGTGTTCTGAACTTTTGAGTCGCAAAAAGTAGATCCACAATGTGTACAGTCTCTACCCATGAGCTATCGAGGATTCAGGCCCGTTGTTGGGTAAGTGATTTTGGTTGTTGGGTAAGTTACCGAAAAATAACTAGCTCTACAAGTTTACAGAGAGAAAGAAGCCGAGGGGGGGGATAAATTCGAATCCATGTCAAAAGTCACGTAAAAAACCCGTTCAAGGCATTATTCTTCAGGTCCCAGTTTTAAGAGTTAGGCCTACATCGTATTATTTTGCTTTGAACTAAACCCACATTAACATGTTGACACTGTGAAGAAAGGTTCTGTACGATTGTATCATTTCACATTTCATACTTTGGGGTTTTTTGGCTTTGGCTTTCTCACTATGCGGCTTTTGGGAGCATTTTAGTTTGCACATGCTCATAATTATTTGTTTCTCACTCTTCTGTCTTTATTCTTAGTTCTGTGTTATCATATTCTGGTTTGTGTATTCCATTGTTGTATTATTTTTTGCATGAAACTTCCATTATGACGAATGTAATGTAAACTATGTTTGCATGTTGCAATGATTATGCACAAGACAATGGCATCGTCCTCGTTCTTCAGGTTGTGAAATGTAGTGACAATATTAACATTGTTTATGTTATTAAACAAGTGTGTTCGAATTCTGAACCGCTTTATGTCATGACTGATACTGTCTGTCTATCGGTGTGTGTGTGTGTGTGTGTGTGTGTGTGTGTGTGTGTGTGTGTGTGTGCGCGTGCGTGCGTGCGTGTGTGTGTGTGTGTGTGTGTGTGTGCCTGGCTGTCTGGTTGTATGTGTGTGTGTGTGTGTGTGCATGTGTCTGTGTGTGTGTCTTCGTAAGGACGTACGTACTTGCGCAAAGTTCGTACAACTCGTCAGAATTGTGGACGTAATTCTATCACTAATCCTGGCAAGCTCGTCATCAAGTTTAAGTTATCACTCCGCTTGACTAGATACATCTCTAACTTGTGACTACGAGATGTTGCATAACTTACGGACAACGAACTACATGTTTTGCTGGTGGCTGAGAGATCCGTGAAACGAGTTCTTTCCTTCTCACAGTAACAGTTACACAGTCATCACTGTTGTCTGTACACACACACACACACACACACACACACACACACACACACACACACACACACACACACACACACACACACACTCACACACACACACACACACACACACACACACACACTTTAATCTGTCATCTGAATTTTTTTAAATGGTCACATATACGTACGCACGCATGCACACACACACACACACACACGTATGTACTCGCATGTGCATACGCATACCTGTAGTCTCACCCCTGTTTAGACCTCAGAACACGTGTAATGAAAATGTAGGTCAGCTTTGTTGTTATCGGTGTTGTACAGCTGACTAGTGCAGCTCGTGCTGTCATGGCCAACACTGACGTCAGCTGTCTAGTGAGACCTTACGATTGCAGGTCCGTGCATGGAGAAGCTTGACCTCTGAAGGTTTAAGCTGACCCTTCAGCCGTTACGAGGACACGTCCGTGTATGCACGATCTTGACCTGCGTATTCGCAAAACTGGTCCAGGAAACACGTTGCTAATGATCTTGATAAGAATGCTTATAATAACTAAGGTACATACTTTAGAGGAATTTATTTAGTCCTTTCTCGCATGTCAAAAGTGTATAATGAAACAGGGTGTTTCAAAATGTGTGAACAGCTTTGCAGTAGGAAAGTCCAAATGATTGTCAAATATACAACTGACAGATAATAACCGCCACATTTACCAATACTGTATAACTATGCTTCATAGGTTTGACATAATATGTCATATATTATATATTATAGGTCAACAATTTACCTTATCAGTTTGACTGCGTTTCGCTGTCGGCTTAGTTTGAAGTTTAGCTGTTGGCTTAGTTTGAAGTTTAGCTGTTGGCTTAGTTTGAAGTTTAGCTGTTGGCTTAGTTTGAAGTTTAGCTGTTGGCTTAGTTTGAAGTTTAGCTGTTGGCTTAGTTTGAAGTTTAGCTGTTGGCTTAGTTTGAAGTTTAGCTGTTGGCTTAGTTTGAAGTTTAGCTGTTGGCTTAGTTTGAAGTTTAGCTGTTGGCTTAGTTTGAAGTTTAGCTGTTGGCTTAGTTTGAAGTTTCGCTGTCGGCTTAGTTTGAAGTTCAGCTGTTGGCTTAGTTTGAAGTTTAGCTGTTGGCTTAGTTTGAAGTTTAGCTGTCGGCTTAGTTTGAAGTTTAGCTGTTGGCTTAGTTTGAAGTTTAGCTGTCGGCTTAGTTTGAAGTTTTGCTGTTGGCTTAGTTTGAAGTTTAGCTGTTGGCTTAGTTTGAAGTTTAGCTGTTGGCTTAGTTTGAAGTTTAGCTGTCGGCTTAGTTTGAAGTTTAGCTGTTGGCTTAGTTTGAAGTTTAGCTGTCGGCTTAGTTTGAAGTTTAGCTGTTGGCTTAGTTTGAAGTTTAGCTGTCGGCTTAGTTTGAAGTTTTGCTGTTGGCTTAGTTTGAAGTTTAGCTGTTGGCTTAGTTTGAAGTTTAGCTGTTGGCTTAGTTTGAAGTTTAGCTGTCGGCTTAGTTTGAAGTTTAGCTGTTGGCTTAGTTTGAAGTTTAGCTGTCGGCTTAGTTTGAAGTTTTGCTGTTGGCTTAGTTTGAAGTTCAGCTGTTGGCTTAGTTTGAAGTTTTGCTGTTGGCTTAGTTTGAAGTTTAGCTGTTGGCTTAGTTTGAAGTTTAGCTGTTGGCTTAGTTTGAAGTTTCGCTGTTGGCTTAGTTTGAAGTTTAGCTGTTGGCTTAGTTTGAAGTTTAGCTGTTGGCTTAGTTTGAAGTTTAGCTGTTGGCTTAGTTTGAAGTTTAGCTGTTGGCTTAGTTTGAAGTTTAGCTGTTGGCTTAGTTTGAAGTTTAGCTGTTGGCTTAGTTTGAAGTTTAGCTGTTGGCTTAGTTTGAAGTTTAGCTGTTGGCTTAGTTTGAAGTTTAGCTGTTGGCTTAGTTTGAAGTTTAGCTGTTGGCTTAGTTTGAAGTTTCGCTGTTGGCTTAGTTTGAAGTTTCGCTGTTGGCTTAGTTTGAAGTTTAGCTGTTGGCTTAGTTTGAAGTTTAGCTGTTGGCTTAGTTTGAAGTTTAGCTGTTGGCTTAGTTTGAAGTTTAGCTGTTGGCTTAGTTTGAAGTTTAGCTGTTGGCTTAGTTTGAAGTTTAGCTGTTGGCTTAGTTTGAAGTTTAGCTGTTGGCTTAGTTTGAAGTTTAGCTGTTGGCTTAGTTTGAAGTTTAGCTGTTGGCTTAGTTTGAAGTTTAGCTGTTGGCTTAGTTTGAAGTTTAGCTGTTGGCTTAGTTTGAAGTTTAGCTGTTGGCTTAGTTTGAAGTTTAGCTGTTGGCTTAGTTTGAAGTTTTGCTGTTGGCTTAGTTTGAAGTTTAGCTGTTGGCTTAGTTTGAAGTTTAGCTGTTGGCTTAGTTTGAAGTTTAGCTGTTGGCTTAGTTTGAAGTTTAGCTGTTGGCTTAGTTTGAAGTTTAGCTGTTGGCTTAGTTTGAAGTTTAGCTGTTGGCTTAGTTTGAAGTTTAGCTGTTGGCTTAGTTTGAAGTTTAGCTGTTGGCTTAGTTTGAAGTTTAGCTGTTGGCTTAGTTTGAAGTTTAGCTGTTGGCTTAGTTTGAAGTTTAGCTGTTGGCTTAGTTTGAAGTTTAGCTGTTGGCTTAGTTTGAAGTTTAGCTGTTGGCTTAGTTTGAAGTTTAGCTGTTGGCTTAGTTTGAAGTTTAGCTGTTGGCTTAGTTTGAAGTTTAGCTGTTGGCTTAGTTTGAAGTTTAGCTGTTGGCTTAGTTTGAAGTTTAGCTGTTGGCTTAGTTTGAAGTTTAGCTGTTGGCTTAGTTTGAAGTTTAGCTGTTGGCTTAGTTTGAAGTTTAGCTGTTGGCTTAGTTTGAAGTTTAGCTGTTGGCTTAGTTTGAAGTTTAGCTGTTGGCTTAGTTTGAAGTTTAGCTGTTGGCTTAGTTTGAAGTTTAGCTGTTGGCTTAGTTTGAAGTTTAGCTGTTGGCTTAGTTTGAAGTTTAGCTGTTGGCTTAGTTTGAAGTTTAGCTGTTGGCTTAGTTTGAAGTTTAGCTGTTGGCTTAGTTTGAAGTTTAGCTGTTGGCTTAGTTTGAAGTTTAGCTGTTGGCTTAGTTTGAAGTTTAGCTGTTGGCTTAGTTTGAAGTTTAGCTGTTGGCTTAGTTTGAAGTTTAGCTGTTGGCTTAGTTTGAAGTTTAGCTGTTGGCTTAGTTTGAAGTTTAGCTGTTGGCTTAGTTTGAAGTTTAGCTGTTGGCTTAGTTTGAAGTTTAGCTGTTGGCTTAGTTTGAAGTTTAGCTGTTGGCTTAGTTTGAAGTTTAGCTGTTGGCTTAGTTTGAAGTTTAGCTGTTGGCTTAGTTTGAAGTTTAGCTGTTGGCTTAGTTTGAAGTTTAGCTGTTGGCTTAGTTTGAAGTTTAGCTGTTGGCTTAGTTTGAAGTTTAGCTGTTGGCTTAGTTTGAAGTTTAGCTGTTGGCTTAGTTTGAAGTTTAGCTGTTGGCTTAGTTTGAAGTTTAGCTGTTGGCTTAGTTTGAAGTTTAGCTGTTGGCTTAGTTTGAAGTTTAGCTGTTGGCTTAGTTTGAAGTTTAGCTGTTGGCTTAGTTTGAAGTTTAGCTGTTGGCTTAGTTTGAAGTTTAGCTGTTGGCTTAGTTTGAAGTTTAGCTGTTGGCTTAGTTTGAAGTTTAGCTGTTGGCTTAGTTTGAAGTTCAGCTGTTGGCTTAGTTTGAAGTTTAGCTGTTGGCTTAGTTTGAAGTTCAGCTGTTGGCTTAGTTTGAAGTTTAGCTGTTGGCTTAGTTTGAAGTTTAGCTGTTGGCTTAGTTTGAAGTTTAGCTGTTGGCTTAGTTTGAAGTTTAGCTGTTGGCTTAGTTTGAAGTTTAGCTGTTGGCTTAGTTTGAAGTTTAGCTGTTGGCTTAGTTTGAAGTTTAGCTGTTGGCTTAGTTTGAAGTTTAGCTGTTGGCTTAGTTTGAAGTTTAGCTGTTGGCTTAGTTTGAAGTTTAGCTGTTGGCTTAGTTTGAAGTTTAGCTGTTGGCTTAGTTTGAAGTTTAGCTGTTGGCTTAGTTTGAAGTTTAGCTGTTGGCTTAGTTTGAAGTTTAGCTGTTGGCTTAGTTTGAAGTTTAGCTGTTGGCTTAGTTTGAAGTTTAGCTGTTGGCTTAGTTTGAAGTTTAGCTGTTGGCTTAGTTTGAAGTTTAGCTGTTGGCTTAGTTTGAAGTTTAGCTGTTGGCTTAGTTTGAAGTTTAGCTGTTGGCTTAGTTTGAAGTTTAGCTGTTGGCTTAGTTTGAAGTTTAGCTGTTGGCTTAGTTTGAAGTTTAGCTGTTGGCTTAGTTTGAAGTTTAGCTGTTGGCTTAGTTTGAAGTTTAGCTGTTGGCTTAGTTTGAAGTTTAGCTGTTGGCTTAGTTTGAAGTTTAGCTGTTGGCTTAGTTTGAAGTTTAGCTGTTGGCTTAGTTTGAAGTTTAGCTGTTGGCTTAGTTTGAAGTTTAGCTGTTGGCTTAGTTTGAAGTTTAGCTGTTGGCTTAGTTTGAAGTTTAGCTGTTGGCTTAGTTTGAAGTTTAGCTGTTGGCTTAGTTTGAAGTTTAGCTGTTGGCTTAGTTTGAAGTTTAGCTGTTGGCTTAGTTTGAAGTTTAGCTGTTGGCTTAGTTTGAAGTTTAGCTGTTGGCTTAGTTTGAAGTTTAGCTGTTGGCTTAGTTTGAAGTTTAGCTGTTGGCTTAGTTTGAAGTTTAGCTGTTGGCTTAGTTTGAAGTTTAGCTGTTGGCTTAGTTTGAAGTTTAGCTGTTGGCTTAGTTTGAAGTTTAGCTGTTGGCTTAGTTTGAAGTTTAGCTGTTGGCTTAGTTTGAAGTTTAGCTGTTGGCTTAGTTTGAAGTTTAGCTGTTGGCTTAGTTTGAAGTTTAGCTGTTGGCTTAGTTTGAAGTTTAGCTGTTGGCTTAGTTTGAAGTTTAGCTGTTGGCTTAGTTTGAAGTTTAGCTGTTGGCTTAGTTTGAAGTTTAGCTGTTGGCTTAGTTTGAAGTTCAGCTGTTGGCTTAGTTTGAAGTTTAGCTGTTGGCTTAGTTTGAAGTTTAGCTGTTGGCTTAGTTTGAAGTTTAGCTGTTGGCTTAGTTTGAAGTTCAGCTGTTGGCTTAGTTTGAAGTTTAGCTGTTGGCTTAGTTTGAAGTTTAGCTGTTGGCTTAGTTTGAAGTTTAGCTGTTGGCTTAGTTTGAAGTTTAGCTGTTGGCTTAGTTTGAAGTTTAGCTGTTGGCTTAGTTTGAAGTTTAGCTGTTGGCTTAGTTTGAAGTTTAGCTGTTGGCTTAGTTTGAAGTTTAGCTGTTGGCTTAGTTTGAAGTTTCGCTGTTGGCTTAGTTTGAAGTTTAGCTGTTGGCTTAGTTTGAAGTTTAGCTGTCGGCTTAGTTTGAAGTTTAGCTGTTGGCTTAGTTTGAAGTTTAGCTGTTGGCTTAGTTTGAAGTTTAGCTGTTGGCTTAGTTTGAAGTTTAGCTGTTGGCTTAGTTTGAAGTTTAGCTGTTGGCTTAGTTTGAAGTTTAGCTGTTGGCTTAGTTTGAAGTTTAGCTGTTGGCTTAGTTTGAAGTTTAGCTGTTGGCTTAGTTTGAAGTTTCGCTGTTGGCTTAGTTTGAAGTTTAGCTGTTGGCTTAGTTTGAAGTTTAGCTGTTGGCTTAGTTTGAAGTTTAGCTGTTGGCTTAGTTTGAAGTTCAGCTGTTGGCTTAGTTTGAAGTTTAGCTGTTGGCTTAGTTTGAAGTTTAGCTGTTGGCTTAGTTTGAAGTTCAGCTGTTGGCTTAGTTTGAAGTTTAGCTGTTGGCTTAGTTTGAAGTTTAGCTGTTGGCTTAGTTTGAAGTTCAGCTGTTGGCTTAGTTTGAAGTTTAGCTGTTGGCTTAGTTTGAAGTTTAGCTGTTGGCTTAGTTTGAAGTTTAGCTGTTGGCTTAGTTTGAAGTTTAGCTGTTGGCTTAGTTTGAAGTTTAGCTGTTGGCTTAGTTTGAAGTTTCGCTGTCGGCTTAGTTTGAAGTTTAGCTGTTGGCTTAGTTTGAAGTTTAGCTGTCGGCTTAGTTTGAAGTTTAGCTGTTGGCTTAGTTTGAAGTTTAGCTGTTGGCTTAGTTTGAAGTTTAGCTGTTGGCTTAGTTTGAAGTTTAGCTGTTGGCTTAGTTTGAAGTTTAACTGTCGGCTTAGTTTGAAGTTTAGCTGTTGGCTTAGTTTGAAGTTTAGCTGTTGGCTTAGTTTGAAGTTTCGCTGTTGGCTTAGTTTGAAGTTTCGCTGTTGGCTTAGTTTGAAGTTTAGCTGTTGGCTTAGTTTGAAGTTTAGCTGTTGGCTTAGTTTGAAGTTTAGCTGTTGGCTTAGTTTGAAGTTCAGCTGTTGGCTTAGTTTGAAGTTTAGCTGTTGGCTTAGTTTGAAGTTCAGCTGTTGGCTTAGTTTGAAGTTCAGCTGTTGGCTTAGTTTGAAGTTCAGCTGTTGGCTTAGTTTGAAGTTTAGCTGTTGGCTTAGTTTGAAGTTTAGCTGTTGGCTTAGTTTGAAGTTTAGCTGTTGGCTTAGTTTGAAGTTCAGCTGTTGGCTTAGTTTGAAGTTTAGCTGTTGGCTTAGTTTGAAGTTTAGCTGTTGGCTTAGTTTGAAGTTTTGCTGTTGGCTTAGTTTGAAGTTTAGCTGTTGGCTTAGTTTGAAGTTTAGCTGTTGGCTTAGTTTGAAGTTTCGCTGTTGGCTTAGTTTGAAGTTTAGCTGTTGGCTTAGTTTGAAGTTTAGCTGTTGGCTTAGTTTGAAGTTTCGCTGTTGGCTTAGTTTGAAGTTTAGCTGTTGGCTTAGTTTGAAGTTTCGCTGTTGGCTTAGTTTGAAGTTTAGCTGTTGGCTTAGTTTGAAGTTCAGCTGTCGGCTTAGTTTGAAGTTTAGCTGTTGGCTTAGTTTGAAGTTTCGCTGTTGGCTTAGTTTGAAGTTTAGCTGTTGGCTTAGTTTGAAGTTCAGCTGTCGGCTTAGTTTGAAGTTTAGCTGTTGGCTTAGTTTGAAGTTTAGCTGTTGGCTTAGTTTGAAGTTTAGCTGTTGGCTTAGTTTGAAGTTTAGCTGTTGGCTTAGTTTGAAGTTCAGCTGTTGGCTTAGTTTGAAGTTCAGCTGTTGGCTTAGTTTGAAGTTTAGCTGTTGGCTTAGTTTGAAGTTCAGCTGTTGGCTTAGTTTGAAGTTTAGCTGTTGGCTTAGTTTGAAGTTCAGCTGTTGGCTTAGTTTGAAGTTCAGCTGTTGGCTTAGTTTGAAGTTCAGCTGTTGGCTTAGTTTGAAGTTTAGCTGTTGGCTTAGTTTGAAGTTCAGCTGTTGGCTTAGTTTGAAGTTCAGCTGTTGGCTTAGTTTGAAGTTCAGCTGTTGGCTTAGTTTGAAGTTCAGCTGTTGGCTTAGTTTGAAGTTCAGCTGTCGGCTTAGTTTGAAGTTCAGCTGTTGGCTTAGTTTGAAGTTCAGCTGTTGGCTTAGTTTGAAGTTCAGCTGTTGGCTTAGTTTGAAGTTCAGCTGTTGGCTTAGTTTGAAGTTTAGCTGTTGGCTTAGTTTGAAGTTCAGCTGTTGGCTTAGTTTGAAGTTCAGCTGTTGGCTTAGTTTGAAGTTTAGCTGTTGGCTTAGTTTGAAGTTTAGCTGTTGGCTTAGTTTGAAGTTTTGCTGATCGTAAAGCATGCGTTTATGATTCAAGGGAGAAAATCCCCCTTATAAAAAAGAACACTACAGTCAGAAGAATTATGTCTCTTTTGATGAAGCAATTTTTGCAACACACGCACACACACACTCACACACACTCACACACACACACACACACACACACACACACACACACACACACACACACACACACACACACACACTGCAATGCATGCTCGCACAGACAAAGATATTGTCAAAAACTCACATTGTTTCCACTTAATTCTATTCTACTCTTCAATGCCTTCATCTTCACCTCCACTTCACCTCCACTTCACCTCCCCTTCTTCTTCACCTCACCTCCACTTCACCTCCCCTTCACCTCCCCTTCATCTTCACCTCCCCTTCACCTCCCCTTCACCTTCACCTCCCCTTCATCTTCACCTCCCCTTCATCTTCACCTCCCCTTAATCTCCCCTTCACCTCCCCTTCATCTTCACCTCCCCTTCACCTCCCCTTCATCTTCACCTCCCCTTCATCTCCCCTTCATCTTCACCTCCCCTTCACCTCCCCTTCATCTCCCCTTCACCTCCCCTTCATCTTCACCTCCCCTTCATCTCCCCTTCATCTTCACCTCCCCTTCACCTCCCCTTCACCTCCCCCTCACCTCCCCTTCATCTCCCCTTCACCTCCCCTTCATCTTCACCTCCCCTTTACCTTCCCTTCACCTCCCCTTCAGCTTCACCTCCCCTTCATCTCCCCTTCATCTTCACCTCCCCTTCATCTCCTCGCACAGACCATAGTTCTCCAGCTATGTAAAGGGCAGATGTGTCAAAGGACCCTTCAATCTTCACCTCCCCTTCATCTCCTCGCACACATAGTTCTCCAGCTATGCAAAGGGCAGATGTGTCAAAGGGCCCTTCAATCTTCACCTCCCTTTCATCTCCTCGCACAGACCATAGTTCTCCAGCTATGCAAAGGGCAGATGTGTCAAAGGACCCTTCAATCTTCACCTCCCCTTCATCTCCTCGCACAGACCATAGTTCTCCAGCTATGCAAAGGGCAGATGTGTCAAAGGACCCTTCAATCTTCACCTCCCCTTCATCTCCTCGCACAGACCATAGTTCTCCAGCTATGCAAAGGGCAGATGTGTCAAAGGACCCTTCAATCTTCACCTCCCCTTCATCTCCTCGCACAGACCATAGTTCTCCAGCAATGCTCAGGGCTGATGTGTCGAAGGACCCTTCAATCTTCACCTCCCCTTCATCTGCTCGCACAGACCATAGTTCTCTAGCTATGCAAAGGGCAGATGTGTCAAAGGACCCTTCAATCTTCACCTCCCCTTCATCTCCTCGCACAGACCATAGTTCTCCAGCTATGCAAAGGGCAGATGTGTCAAATGACCCTTCAATCTTCACCTCCCCTTCATCTCCTCGCACAGACCATAGTTCTCCAGCTATGCAAAGGGCAGATGTGTCAAAGGACCCTTCAATCTTCACCTCCCCTTCATCTCCTCGCACAGACCATAGTTCTCCAGCTATGCAAAGGGCAGATGTGTCAAAGGACCCTTCAATCTTCACCTCCCCTTCATCTCCAGGAACAGACCATAGTTCTCCAGCAATGCTCAGGGCTGATGTGTCGAAGGACCCTTCAATCTTCACCTCCCCTTCATCTCCTCGCACAGACCATAGTTCTCCAGCTATGCAAAGGGCAGATGTGTCAAAGGACCCTTCAATCTTCACCTCCCCTTCATCTCCTCGCACAGACCATAGTTCTCCAGCTATGCAAAGGGCAGATGTGTCAAAGAACCCTTCAATCTTCACCTCCCCTTCATCTCCTCGCACAGACCATAGTTCTCCAGCTATGCAAAGGGCAGATGTGTCAAAGGACCCTTCAATCTTCACCTCCCCTTCATCTCCAGGGCCGGAACAAATGAGTTGTAAGGGGGGGGGGGGGGTCCTCCTTTTTTTGGGGGGGGGGGGGGGCAAATCAGCGAAGTGGCTCCCCCGGAAAATTTTTGAAAAACGGTTAAAATCTGTGCAATCTGGTGCATTCTGGGCCTTGTTTTGAGGGTTAAGAGCAGCATTGTTTTGGTGCTAAAACTAGTAAAAGTCAAAGCAAGGTACATGCTTTTTCCAGGGGTGGGGTTCCGGAACCCCTGGAACCCCCCCCCCCTCGCTCAGACCATAGTTCTCAAGCTATGCAAAGGGCAGATGTGTCAAAGGACCCTTCAATCTTCCCAACTTCATAAAAAAAACTCTAACGAATGTTTGCGGAGTTTCCGACTTGGAAATGAGCTTGTGCTGCAACAAACCGTTCACAAATCCTTTTGATACTGCCTCAGCAACAAGTATTGCCACAAGTATTGCCACAAGTATTGCCAGGCGGTTCTTCTTCTTTTCTTGTAAACCTGACACCAACAAGACAATCTCCCCACCACTGTTCTCATACTCCTCCTTTGGCCTCTTATTTCTGCCTCGGCTTTAGCACCATCCATTTTCACTTTCTCCATCAAAAAAGCAATGATTGAGTAGGTCTCCGATGTTGGATCAAACAAGTCCCGCTGGCATCGCAAGTCATATTTTAATTTTCATATTTTCGTCTTCTCCCCAAGCGGCTGCACCATTTGCGAGCTAAGTCTTTTTTGTTTAATCAATATCTGGGTCGAAATATCTGTGACTGTGACTGTACATTATACGTTAATTGGATCTGTGATCCAAACATGGCTTTTGGTCAATCTCGATGGCAGTTTATTCCACTCGCCCTACGGGCTTGTGGAATAAACTTCCATATCGATTGACCAAAAGGCATGTTTGGATCACAGATCCAATTAACATATATATCTCGACATTCACTGGTCTTAGGGTTTTTGTTTTCAAAGAAGAAAGAAACTTGCTTGAACACGGACCACTTCTCCGAGCAAAATCAAAAAACCTAATCACTCGCATTCCACCTCAAGGTCTCGGCCAACCAAGACTATGGCATACTCGTAGCAAAGCCGCCGAATGGTACCGTAAACCAAGAATAGTGACGTAAGAGAATAGAATGTCGTCTTTTGATTTGGAACGTGACGTGTTTCAGAACTTCTTCTGGACAACTCGGATGGTCTTCTGCGTAGTGGTTGGCACGAGATTCTTTTTCTTCTTCGACAGTTCATCCTCCGATACTGTAGCAAAACGTTTCATCTTTTCAGTTTCACTTTCGAGTATGCGGACGACTGAACTTGACCGCTAAAAAGTAGTCCTTTCGGAATCATTACGCCGAGTCTGAACATGAGGTCTGAACATTGTTTTTAGGCAGGATCTAGGTGAAAGCGAGGCTGTTCTTATCTCTGTGTACAGTCGAGAGAGAGAGAAATACATGTCGAGACATAACGTATTGTTTTGTCAATGGCAAACGTTCCAACAAATTGCCTTTCTTGTTGTTTTTTATTCTAAAAGAACCGGAAGTTTGTTGTCTAACAAAGGGGAAAGTCGAGACTAATAATGGCGGCCGCCATGCATTCAGTCTCTAACACTACTGCAAGTCGTGAAGCGGAGCTTAGTTCTTAATGACGTAAAAGTGTTTCTGATGACCTGCTAGACGAATGACGTCAACAATGCCAATGCGTAGGCCATCAGAATCTGTTCTGGTTATTACTTTCGAACTGAATCAGTGAATGCGGCGGAAACAATTTATGGAAACTAAGTTGTAACCACAAACACAATTTCTTGGAGCAGAACTGCAGCAGAATCTGCGAGATCCTGTAATGGGGCTCGCCCTGGCGATTCCTGCGGGCAAATGAACAAGGACAAGTTCACCACATGGAAATCCACGGACTGTCACTGCAGCCACCATGGCTTGAACGATAACCACGCCGCGGATGACCCTGTAACATCAAAGGGTCTGGTTCAGGACTTCCAAAGCGGCATTGAAGCAAAAGAAAGCGGTCCAAACCCGCCAAGAAAAACTTCCTCCGGACTTACAAAGGGTCGTCCGTATGAGAGATCCGGCAGCTATGGTCGACGTCGTTCAGAATCCGCTCCGGACGCCCTGCTGGATTGCCTGCACTGCGGGAAGGACCTGACAGCCCCGAAATCTCCCAGGAGAAGAGAGCACACAAGGAGATCCACTGTTACCTCGGCGAGAAGACCGCCCTCGCCAATCAAGTATTCAAATGTTCGTAGGCTGTCCTCTCATCAAAAGGAGCGAAGAGAGGATGGTGGAAGGGTATTCCAGATTGGCGTGGATCGCTGCCGCTTGTGTTCGAACGATCGGCGAAGACCCGGCAGAACCGTTTGGGGTGGAGCTGAACGAGGGCTGGTAGAAGACAGGTACTGCGGTATTTGTAGCACAGGGGACATACGCACCAGCACCACTACTACCACCCCAAGGCGTAGAAAGCCAGCGTCTTTCCACGTCGGTGAAGACTGCAGAATCAACCGGGGAGGCATCTTGCAGTCTTCTCTGAAGAAATTCCCACCCTGCAGAAGCGGAGACTGTCCTTCCAAAAACCCGAGAAGCTTCGCAGCCAAACACTCGTGCCTCACAGACACATCAGACGACATTTCTGGCGACATCTTTGACGACAGACCCAGGCGCAGATCCGTGGATTTCGACCACTCGACTCTCAAACGCAGTGACCTTGACCTAGAAGATGACACAACCAACGACGATGACGACACTGAGGGAGGTTATGCAATCAACGTCAACGAAAACAGACGTCGACAGAGCTTGACGAGCTTCTCTGATATTCGTCGTGGAGGTTCTGGTGGAAAAAGTGGTTCACCTGACAAAAGAAAACGACGAAGCTATCCAGGGTACACGAGCAAGAAACACATATCTCCTCTCCTCGTGGATAACCTTGTGGAGCAGGTTCATGGTCACGTGCACGTGCCGTGTATGCACAACCATTCTTCTAAGGTAAGACTAAGAGGAAATAGATGTGCCTTGCCTTGCGCTCACTGTGTGTGTGTGTGTGTGTGTGTGTGTGTGTGTGTGTGTGTGTGTGTGTGTGGCGGGAGCGTCTCTTATTTGTGTGCGCAAGTGCGTTGTGTACCAATGTCAACATTTTAACAGGTTTCTAATAGTCCATATGATATTGTACAAGCAGAGTACGATCAATGAAACATTACGCACGTGTATTCTAATAAATCTATCACACTCCTTTAATCAAAGATGACGCCAAATAAGCGACGCTCTGCCATCAGTCAGGGTCGAGGCACACTCAGATCCACCAGACGACAGCAGCTCATCACCACAGAGGAGGGAGCCGACGCAGACGAAGAAGAATCGGAGAGCGTGGACGATGATGTGGAACCCACCCGTCGCGACAGCCTTCTCATGACACACCTCACCGCCATGTGGCGACGTCATCGTCTCTGTGACGTCATCCTGCGCTCTGAGGGTCAGAAGATCGCCGCGCACAAGTTAGCTTTGGCTGCGTTCAGCGAAACGTTCGCCCGCCGCTACTGCGAGGGAGAGAGCGCGGAGTTGTCGCAGGTGGTGGTGATCGACGTCCCCGATAGCTCAGCGGGAGGCATTCAGGAGGTGTTGCGATTCGTGTACACTGGGGTTATTCGCATCACGCCTGACAACCTCGCGCACGTGCTGGCTGCTGCCGCCTTCCTGCATATCAATGAGATCGTTAACATGTGCAAGCAGGTCAGTTATTGAAGAAAATGATCGAACTACTGCTTAAAAAGTAGAAAAAAAGAACGTTCATCATTGGGACGTTTTATCTAATAGACAAAGCGAAACAATCACTGGAACGTTTTATGGGCGGGGATGTAGCTCAGTCAGTAGCGCGCTGGATTTGTATCCAGTTGGCCGCTGTCAGCGTGAGTTCGTCCCCACGTTCGGCGAGAGATTTATTTCTCAGAGTCAACTTTGTGTGCAGACTCTCCTCGGTGTCCGAACACCCCCGTGTGTACACGCAAGCACAAGACCAAGTGCGCACGAAAAAGATCCTGTAATCCATGTCAGACTGAGTTCGGTGGGTTATAGAAACACGAAAATACCCAGCATGCTTCCTCCGAAAGCGGCGTATGGCTGCCTAAATGGCGGGGTAAAAACGGTCATACACGTAAAAGCCGTGGGAGTTTCAGCCCATGAACGAACAAACAAAAAAACAAAACTGGAACGTTTTCTTTGCAATTGTCGATTTGATAACGTTCCTCTGTAACTGAGGGGTGGTGGGCACAATGTGAATGGCATCCATTCAATGAAAGTTTTCCCTACCTCACCTTACCTCACCTTACCGTACCCTACCTCACTTCACCTTACCTTTTCCTACCTTACCCTATCCTTCCTTACCCTATCCTACCTTACCCTATCCTACCCTACCATACTTTACCTTTCCATACCTTACCTAACCTAAGGCCAAATAAAAATACATGTTGGTTTAGGGTAACGTGACCAAAAAAGATAGGGTTGGTAGGTCGGCTTTTTTTTTCTTTCTTTTTTTTCTTTCTTAAATTTAGTCAACTTTAAAGGTTACTTCCCTTAGTTTCGGTATGGTTCGCAAAATGTGCCAACAGTTTTGGGGTTTGTTTGAGAAACGAAGAAAACGTTTTTGGGTCGGCGGGAACAAAATAGGGTCGGTCGTGTTACCCTAAACCAACATATATTTTTATTTGGCCTAACCTTACCTCACCTTACCTTACCCAACCTTACACTGACCTACCCTACCCTTCCTGACCCTACCCTACCTTACCTTACCTTACCTTACCTTACCTCACCTCACCTCACCTCACCTTACCTCACCAGCAAATTGTGTGCAGATGCTGCTAAAACCAGACATAGAGACGGTGATCTTGTTCAGCTGCTTGGCGGAGAAGTATCAGCTGAGCGACAACCTGGGCTCCTTCTACGACTTCATGTGCAAGCATTTCTTGAGGGTCTCGCGCACGCGCGGCTGGAAGACCTTGACGTTCGGCCAGGTGTTTGACCTTCTCAGCGAGGACAACCTCAGCGTTGAACGAGAGTTAGACATCTTCCACGCTGCCGTCGCCTGGATTGATGCGGATAGAGCCAACAGGTTTTATTATGTTTTGTTTTTGTTTTTGTTACATGTTTGCTCCCCCTTACCCCCCCCCTCTCTCTCTCTCTGTCTCTCTCTCTCTCTCTCTCTCTCTCTCTCTCTCTCTCTCTCTCTCTCTCTCTCTCTCTCTCTCTCTTTTTTTTTCGTCCTGAGGTAAGTGAACTGATGTTCGCTTGCTATACCGAGAGGAACGCGAACCGTGTTGGTCTTAGGTTTTCGGCTAGCCAAGCTTTACCGCATGTAGTCTCTGTGATCCCAGGTGTCCTGTGTTGATCTTTTAGTTTCAGGGCAACAGATTGACTTAAACTTTTGACATCGCTTCGAGCTACTTTTTGACTCACCTGAGTAATCGAAGGGAGGGAGGCAGTCTTCTATTGGTGGGGGGGGGGGTGGGGTTGTGTCTTGACTTAATGTTTTGATATCGCATCGAGCTACTTTTTGATTCACCTGA
Source organism: Littorina saxatilis (assembly GCF_037325665.1). Taxonomy (NCBI): domain Eukaryota; kingdom Metazoa; phylum Mollusca; class Gastropoda; order Littorinimorpha; family Littorinidae; genus Littorina; species Littorina saxatilis. The sequence continues at coordinate 69,727,139 of NC_090248.1, read as the reverse complement.
GTAATCGCAGGGAGGGAGGTAGTCTTCCAATTGGGGGGGGGGGGGGGGGGGGGGGGGGGGGTCCTACTGTCATCGGACATGGCGAAGGCGAGTCATATAAGCATTTGCTTTTCTTTTTTAATTTTTTTTAACACTCCTCACCCTGGCATTCCTTTGACTTAACGACTTGAGACACACTGGACATGAAGTGATGTTATCTTTGCTACAGGCTGACGTTTGCAGCAGATCTGATTGGCTGCGTGCGGTTTGCTTACATCACCCCGGATGAGATCGCCAAACACGTGGAGACCAAGCAGTTCCTCTTTCAGGGAGACGAGGGGAAAGAACTGCTTCTTTGCATTTACAGGTATAGGATCAGTATTGACGTTAACCGGTAATTACTGGTATTTTACCGGTTGAAACAAGAAATTACAGGAACAAAATTGGCTGCCGGTTTGACCTACCGGTTGGTTTTTTAGAACCACCGGGTTTTGTTAGAACTACCGGGGTTTTTTTTGCTGGTAGAACAATAAAACCAGTACTCTAAGTTGGACTCTTACTGGTTCCACTGACCAGCCTACCGTTTTTCTCTGGACTGTCTACATCATAAAAGTTTGCGTACCGGTTTGAAAAAATACTAGCACCATCACTGATTGGATTTATGAGATACTTTACAGATCGTTGACTTGATTTTCTTCTTGCTTTATTTTGTACTGCTATACATGTCTAAGTACTGGTTATAACAACAGATCGGGTGATCGTACTGCTATACATGTCTAAGTACTCGTTATAACAACAGATCGGGTGATCGTACTGCTATACATGTCTAAGTACTCGTTATAACAACAGATCGGGTGATCGTACTGCTATACATGTCTAAGTACTCGTTATAACAACAGATCGGGTGATCGTACTGCTAAACATGTCTAAGTACTCGTTATAACAACAGATCGGGTGATCGTACTGCTATACATGTCTACGTACTCGTTATAACAACAGATCGGGTGATCGTACTGCTATACATGTCTAAGTACTCGTTATAACAACAGATCGGGTGATCGTACTGCTATACATGTCTACGTACTCGTTATAACAACAGATCGGGTGATCTTACTGCTATACATGTCTAAGTACTCGTTATAACAACAGATCGGGTGATCGTACTGCTAAACATGTCTAAGTACTCGTTATAACAACAGATCGGGTGATCGTACTGCTATACATGTCTACGTACTCGTTATAACAACAGATCGGGTGATCGTACTGCTATACATGTCTAAGTACTCGTTATAACAACAGATCGGGTGATCGTACTGCTATACATGTCTAAGTACTCGTTATAACAACAGATCGGGTGATCGTACTGCTATACATGTCTAAGTACTCGTTATAACAACAGATCGGGTGATCGTACTGCTATACATGTCTAAGTACTGGTTATAACAACAGATCGGGTGATCGTACTGCTATACATGTCTACGTACTCGTTATAACAACAGATCGAGTGATCGTACTGCTATACATGTCTAAGTACTCGTTATAACAACAGATCGGGTGATCGTACTGCTATACATGTCTAAGTACTCGTTATAACAACAGATCGGGTGATCGTACTGCTATACATGTCTAAGTACTGGTTATAACAACAGATCGGGTGATCGTACTGCTATACATGTCTACGTACTCGTTATAACAACAGATCAGGTGATCGTACTGCTATACATGTCTAAGTACTGGTTATAACAACAGATCGGGTGATCGTACTGCTATACATGTCTAAGTACTCGTTATAACAACAGATCGGGTGATCGTACTGCTATACATGTCTAAGTACTCGTTATAACAACAGATCGGGTGATCGTACTGCTAAACATGTCTAAGTACTGGTTATAACAACAGATCGGGTGATCGTACTGCTAAACATGTCTAAGTACTCGTTATAACAACAGATCGGGTGATCGTACTGCTATACATGTCTAAGTACTCTTTATAACAACAGATCGGGTGATCGTACTGCTATACATGTCTAAGTACTCGTTATAACAACAGATCGGGTGATCGTACTGCTATACATGTCTAAGTACTCGTTATAACAACAGATCGGGTGATCGTACTGCTAAACATGTCTAAGTACTCGTTATAACAACAGATCGGGTGATCGTACTGCTATACATGTCTAAGTACTCGTTATAACAACAGATCGGGTGATCGTACTGCTATACATGTCTAAGTACTCGTTATAACAACAGATCGGGTGATCGTACTGCTATACATGTCTAAGTAGTCTTTATAACAACAGATCGGGTGATCGTACTGCTATACATGTCTAAGTACTCGTTATAACGACAGATCGGGTGATCGTAATGCTATACATGTCTAAGTAGTCTTTATAACAACAGATCGGGTGATCGTACTGCTATACATGTCTAAGTACTCGTTATAACAACAGATCGGGTGATCGTACTGCTATACATGTCTAAGTACTGTTTATAAAAACAGATCGGGTGATCGTACTGCTATACATGTCTAAGCACTGTTTATAACAACAGATCGGGTGATCGTACTGCTATACATGTCTAAGTACTCGTTATAACAACAGATCGGGTGATCGTACTGCTATACATGTCTAAGTACTGTTTATAAAAACAGATCGGGTGATCGTACTGCTATACATGTCTAAGTACTCTTTATAAGAACAGATCGGGTGATCGTACTGCTATACATGTCTAAGTACTCTTTATAAAAACAGATCGGGTGATAGGCACGCTTTGTACGTTGCTTTGTCAACCATTTTGGAGTTGGTCTAACTTTCGGACATAATACACCAATCATTTTATTGTAAGCGTTGCTTGTAATGATGCTTTCCTACACCGCCCCAACCACACACACACACACACACACACACACGCGCGCGCGCCGCGCGCGCACACACACATGCATACACACACACACACACACACACGCGCGCGCACGCACGCACGCACGCACGCACACAAATGCACAAACACGCTGCTCGACGGCTGCTTCAAGCCCCGTGTTCCACGTGCAGACACCATGCTCTACAAACATGCGGTTGTCAGCACGGGCAGCGCATGCATCGCCTTCCACGTCGCAAGTACACACCCATGATGGCAGCACAAGACCAGTGCAACTCCGCCTACAGTCCTCCAGTGGTAAGAGTGGTCTCAAACCTTCACTGTTGGGAAATGACGGCTTTATTCTGTGTCAGTTGCGACACTGATCATGATATTATAAACTCGGCAGAAAAATATTATTGCACCCATTTTTGTGCCCCGACTAAATCATTTATGCCTGTGTCAATTCATTCCAACTTTCTATGCCATTAAACTTAAAGGCCGGCTACTTCGCTATCTGGCACAATTTTCGAAGATTTCTTTTTATATTGGTCGAAGGTCGCGGTCATTGAAAAGCTCGCTGAAGCTCGCATTTTTCATTGGATCCGCGAACTCGGACCACTATTGTTTAATATTAGTGACTCTGTGACTCGGCTTCAAAACTGTACTCAATAATTATCAATTTGCAGATATTGCGCTCTACCAAGATTCCAGGGCTCGCGCATCAAATACTGGTAGTCCCCCAGCGATACCAGGGAGAAATCGGAGAAATACTTCTCCTCTTAATAATGAACGAGAAAGTGGCGTGTGGCTTCAAACTGTTGAATATAGTGCCCTTTATGCAAATCGGAGAAATACTTCTCGTCTTAATAATGAACGAGAAAGTGGCGTGTGGCTTCAAACTGTTGAATATAGTGCCCTTTATGCAAATCGGAGAAATACTTCTCCTCTTAATAATGAACGAGAAAGTGGCGTGTGGCTTCAAACTGTTGAATATAGTGCCCTTTATGCAAATCGGAGAAATACTTCTCCTCTTAATAATGAACGAGAAAGTGGCGTGTGGCTTCAAACTGTTGAATATAGTGCCCTTTATGCAAATCGGAGAAATACTTCTCCTCTTAATAATGAACGAGAAAGTGGCGTGTGGCTTCAAACTGTTGAATATAGTGCCCTTTATGCAAATCGGAGAAATACTTCTCCTCTTAATAATGAACGAGAAAGTGGCGTGTGGCTTCAAACTGTTGAATATAGTGCCCTTTATGCAAATCGGAGAAATACTTCTCCTCTTAATAATGAACGAGAAAGTGGCGTGTGGCTTCAAACTGTTGAATATAGTGCCCTTTATGCAAATCGGAGAAATACTTCTCCTCTTAATAATGAACGAGAAAGTGGCGTGTGGCTTCAAACTGTTGAATATAGTGCCCTTTATGCAAATCGGAGAAATACTTCTCCTCTTAATAATGAACGAGAAAGTGGCGTGTGGCTTCAAACTGTTGAATATAGTGCCCTTTATGCAAATCGGAGAAATACTTCTCCTCTTAATAATGAACGAGAAAGTGGCGTGTGGCTTCAAACTGTTGAATATAGTGCCCTTTATGCAAATCGGAGAAATACTTCTCCTCTTAATAATGAACGAGAAAGTGGCGTGTGGCTTCAAACTCTTGAACAAAATCAACTTTCTGTGTTTCACAACACAGACATTCAAAACTGCAAAATTCCTATTTATTTTACACACAAAACCTTAGAAATACATGTAATGGGAAGAGAAACAAGTACATAATAGTAAAGAGTTGAAATGCATCAATGATACCGGACCAGTTATTCCCATTATCAGTTATCTGTCAAGTCATTCCTAAAAGTTTCCAATGAGTGTGTTACATTTCACAAAAAAATCAAACTTTAGGACACTGTCAAGATATTCACATGAAAAATGCATGCAAAAGAATGAAAAATGAAAGAGCAAAACCATAACAACCTAACAATGATGTATTATGACTTCTACCAGCTGTGTCCTAGTCGTCATCATTGTCGCCGCGGCACGGAATCAGCCTAGTCCGGGTAACCTAGTGCGCTTATTGTGTTCTTCTGCTTAAACCATCATAGTACGCAGCCCTGAAAGTCCAACAAATGGTGTACTCGCCTTTGGCTAGTGATTCTGAAAGTGTAATAGCCAGAGAGCAAACTTTACTAGCCAAACCAACAGTTTGTTTCAGAAACTTTACTCGCATTTGGCGAGTAGATGAACATTTCTACTCTCCAGTTACATGTTTCTACCCGCCATGGTGAGTAAAATACTCGCCACTATGAGACCTGGTATGAGAGTCATCAGTGTCATTGTGTATCTCCTTGACCCTCCTAGCCAACATCGTCTCCTGTGTTATCAAAATCCCACTAATACCAAGCCAGCGACCTTTCATTTCTACATCACACTTTTCTCACAGCCTGCCTCAACCAGACAAACAATCAGCAGAAACGTCCCTCAGACGCTGATGTCATCATGTTGTGACGTCATCCTGTCCGTCGGAGGCGTGAACCCTTTCCAGCCCGAGGTGGAGCCGCAGGCACGACTGGTGGAACAGTTCCATCCCCGCGAGAACCACTGGACCACCCTAACCCATCTCCCTGACGGCAGGCATCACCATGGAGTGGCCGTTGTGGAGGGGGGCATTTACGTCATAGGTACGTCATTTATATTTAGGGCACATGGTCTGAACATTTGTGAAAGTGTGTTAAGGCCGTATCTCTGGTGTTTATCAATTCATCTTCGTAAAATTGTGCACACTAATGTTAGTACCTAAAATGAAATGTCATGGAAAGTGTCAGCAAAATGTCTGTTAAAATAAGAATTAATGACAACAAAACAGTTCAAAAGTGATAGTAATTATGCCCCCTCTCCAGAACACACATTAACTTTGCAATACCAATAACATGTAAAAGTGACTGATGAATGCAACTATACTAGACAGAACACTTTAAATGTGATGGGGTGTTTTTTGTTGTTATTTTTATTTGTTACAAGGCTTACTAAGAATATTGTCGTTGCAGGGGGCTCCGTTCTTGACGACTTGAACCCCGGGCACCTGTGTAACCCCACCACCTCGTGTTACCGCTACGACCTCTCTACCGGGCATTGGAGCGCTGTGGCTCCTCTCAACACGCCCCGGATGTACCACGCCACCGCCGTCATCAATGACGTCATCTTCGTCATCGCTGGGCAGACGCAACATTCGAGGTAAGTTTGAGTCCTTCATTGCCATTACCATTTGGTTTATTATTATTATTATTATTATTATTATTATTTTATTATTATTCTCTTTATTTATATAGCGCCTTATCCGAAGTTCAAAGCGCTTTATGCCGTGTGAGATGGAATTTTTTACACAATATATCACGCATTCACATCGACCAGCAAACCTCAAGCCTGTTTCGATACTTGTTTTAACTCTTTGATCATAGCGCCAATAGTATGTTGATTTCCTGGTGAGTTAGCTCCCGTATGCGTGTTCTTGGTTTTGTTAATTTTGCATTATTTTCTAACTAGAAACAATCGATTCTTGCACTATCGTTGGCGTCTTAAAGCAAGACTGACAGGCGTTGTTGTGTAGTGCGGCGTCATTGCCGAGGCATCTCAATCACAATAGTTTTCTTTATGTTTATGATATTGTGCTCACTGAAATCCAAAACAATGTGTATCGAAACGTATGTCTGTGAAATAAGCGATACATTGATAATCAAGTGGGAAACACTGCAAAGTAAAGAATGGCTTGCACGCTTTGATAGCAATATTTGTTAAGGACCGCTGAACACAGCTACTGCATTACAACATGAACATGTCAGAAAATGTACGACTGCACAATGTCAAACCAGAGAGCAGGAACAAAATGTGTCACCTCACACCCTGCCAGGTTGCTGGAACTAAGTGTAGGCTATGTAATGTGTGTGTGTGTATGTGTGTGTGTGTGTGTGTGTATATATGTGTGTGTGTGTGTGTGTCTCTATCTCTCTATCTCTCTCTCTTTCTCTCTCTCCCGCTCTCTCTTTCTCTCTCTCTCTCTCTCTCTCTCTCTCCGCTCTCTCTCTCTCTCTCTCTCTCTCTCTCTCTCTCTCGTCCCTCTATCTCTCTCTCTATCTCTCTCTCTCTATCTCTCTCTCTCGTCCCTCTATCTCTCTCTCTCTCTCTGATTTCCTCTTTCCCTACAGACACCTGTCCTCCATGGAGTGTTACCGCCCCGAGGTGGACGAGTGGGAAGCGGGTGTGGCGATGAACGAAAGCCGTATCGGGGTGGCGGTGGCCGGGTACCGAGGTCAGCTCTTCGCTGTGGGTGGATTCTTGGAAACTCAACACGAGCACGTCGTACGCTCTGCAGTCGAAATCTTCGACCCTGGAGAATGCAGGTTCAGACTCAAAGTTTTGTTTTGGATTTTGCTCAATAGATGGCCGAGTGGTAACGCACTTGCGCTCGGAAGCGAAAGGTTGCGAGTTCGACCCTGGGTCAGGGCGTTAGCAATTTTCTCCCCCCTTTTCTAACCTAGGTGGTGGGTTCAAGTGCTAGTCTTTCGGATGAGACGAAAAATCGAGGTCCCTTCGTGTACACTACATTGGGGTGTGCACGTTAAAGATCCCACGATTGACAAAAGGGTCTTTCCTGTCAAAATTGTATAGGCATAGATAAAAATGTCCACCAAAATACCCGTGTGACTTGGAATAATAGGCCGTGAAAAGTAGGATATGCGCCGAAATGGCTGCGATCTGCTGGCCGATGTGGATGCGTGATGTATTGTGTAAAAAAATTCCATCTCACACGGCATAAATAATTCCCTGCGCCTTGAATATGTGCGCGATATAAATTGCATAAAATAAAATAAAATAAATAAAAAAATTTAAATAAATAAGTCCCTGCGCTTAGAACGGAATACGGAATACGCGCGATATAAGCCTCATATTGATTGATTGATTGATTGAATAGGATAAGCAGCCATGGGAGTCCATGCTATATCGCCGTATTTTGTACCCATGATTGTCTAGATTACGATCAGTACGGTTAATGAAAAAAACAAACCACTGTGGGGCTACCCTCATGAAAATGGATCTTTTCAGCTAACACCACAAACAACCAACGCACGCACACAAACTGAGAATGCACGAATGATGGTGTTTGATGCTGTCGTTGTTGCTGTCCATAATGTTGGTGTTTGATGCTGTCCATAATGTTGTCTTCTGTTTCTTCATTCAACTAGTACTTTATGTTGTTTCTTTTACTGACTTGATCTTACGCCTGAGTCACGGCTTTCAGACTAAAACTACATCATACCATGCATGTGTATATGACTGGCCAAAAAACACACACAAAAAGACACAAAAAGACACAAAAAGACCGGCTAACAGACCGCATAACAGACAGACAAACAGAAAGACAAAACTTGACCGAACTGATTTCAATTGCGTAATTTCTCTCTTAAATGACTGCACATGTAATACTATATAATCCTATAATCTTCTCTTCAGGTGGACATCTCGCAACAACCTGCCCACCCCCAGATGTCACGCTGGACTGGCCGAATGTGTGGGAAAGTTGTACCTCGTAGGAGGGTCCACTTTTCCTGCCGAGAGTCCCACGGTTTGCAGTCTGCCATCAGTCCTCAGATATGATGAACTGGATGACAGGTAGGTCGTGTGTGTGTGTTTGTGTTTGTGTGTGTATGTGTGTGTGTGTGTGTGTGTGTGTTTGTGTTTGTGTGTGTGTTTGTGTCTCTGTGTGTATGTTTGTGTGTGTCTCTATATGTGTGTCTGTGTGTGTGCGTGGGGGGGGGAGGGGTGCGGTGGAATACATGTGTCAGAGAGCAAAAGAGAGTGTGTTTGACTCTCTGTGCGTTTGTTTGTTGGTGGAATGTGTGTGGGTGTGGATGAATGTGTGTTCGTTCGTGTGTGTGTGGGTGTGGGTGAATGTGTGTGTGTGTGTGTGTGTGTGTGTGTGTGTGTGTGTGTGTGTGTGTGTGTGTGGGTGAATGTGTGTGTGTGTGTGTGTGTGTGTGTGTGTGTGTGTGTGGGTGTGTGTGGGTGAATGTGTGTGTGTGTGTGTGTGTGTGTGTGTGTGTGTGTGTGTGTGTGTGTTAGAGAGGGGGGTTGGTGTTGCGCAAATTATTTTCAGCTTAGAATGCCGTGACGTGATTGCCGTGACGTGATTGCCGTGACGTGATTGCCCTGACGTGATTGCCCTGACGTGATTGCCCTGACGTGATTGCCCTGACGTGATTGCCGTGACGTGATTGCCGTGACGTGATTGCCGTGACGTGATTGCCCTGACGTGATTGCCCTGACGTGATTGCCGTGACGTGATTGCCGTGACGTGATTGCCGTGACGTGATTGCCGTGACGTGATTGCCCTGACGTGATTGCCCTGACGTGATTGCCCTGACGTGATTGCCGTGACGTGATTGCCGTGACGTGATTGCCGTGACGTGATTGCCCTGACGTGATTGCCCTGACGTGATTGCCCTGACGTGATTGCCGTGACGTGATTGCCGTGACGTGATTGCCGTGACGTGATTGCCGTGACGTGATTGCCGTGACGTGATTGCCCTGACGTGATTGCCCTGACGTGATTGCCCTGACGTGATTGCCCTGACGTGATTGCCCTGACGTGATTGCCCTGACGTGATTGCCCTGACGTGATTGCCCTGACGTGATTGCCCTGACGTGATTGCCCTGACGTGATTGCCCTGACGTGATTGCCCTGACGTGATTGCCCTGACGTGATTGCCCTGACGTGATTGCCCTGACGTGATTGCCCTGACGTGATTGCCCTGACGTGATTGCCCTGACGTGATTGCCCTGACGTGATTGCCCTGACGTGATTGCCGTGACGTGATTGCCCTGACGTGATTGCCCTGACGTGATTGCCGTGACGTGATTGCCCTGACGTGATTGCCCTGACGTGATTGCCGTGACGTGATTGCCGTGACGTGATTGCCCTGACGTGATTGCCCTGACGTGATTGCCCTGACGTGATTGCCGTGACGTGATTGCCGTGACGTGATTGCCGTGACGTGATTGCCCTGACGTGATTGCCCTGACGTGATTGCCCTGACGTGATTGCCCTGACGTGATTGCCAGGTGCGTTTGGCAATTGCGCTTTGTCGGTACATTGTATTGTGTTGATTATGTTTGAATATTGCTCGAATTGTGCGACACTCAATGACGTGTGTGTTACATGCAGGTGGGACACAATTCAGACCCTACAAACACCTCGCCACGACATGGGTATTACTGTCCTGGGTAAGTGTCGCCACGACATGGGTATTACTGTCCTGGGTAAGTGTCGCCACGACATGGGTATTACTGTCCTGGGTAAGTGTCGCCACGACATGGGTATTACTGTCCTGGGTAAGTGTCGCCACGACATGGGTATTACTGTCCTGGGTAAGTGTCGCCACGACATGGGTATTGCTGTCCTGGGTAAGCGTCGCCACGACATGGCTATTACTGTCCTGGGTAAGTGTCGCCACGACATGGGTATTACTGTCCTGGGTAAGTTTCAACACTGATCTGGGTTATTCTCCACAGCTGGGTACCATTTTGAAACATGCATTTTTAGTCTTTTAAATAATTATAACGTATAATAAATGGAAACAAGAATGTATTATTTTTATTTCTCCCCAGTAATACTCCAATTACTGACTTAGATAATGAGAGACATGTAACAAAAAACATCGTAACATTTTTCTCTTTTTTGGTGTGGTTTAAATGGAATCAGTATGTATTAATGAAATCAATTGGTTAAAATGTCCCAGTTAAGGAAAGAAATATCACCGTAACATGGTTTCCACTGGTACACAGCTCTGGTTAGGGAAAGAAATATCACCGTAACATGGTTTCCACTGGTACACAGCTCTGGTTAGGGAAAGAAATATCACCGTAACATGGTTTCCACTGGTACACAGCTCTGGTTAAGGAAAGAAATATCACCGTAACATGGTTTCCACTGGTACACAGCTCTGGTTAGGGAAAGAAATATCACCGTAACATGGTTTCCACTGGTACACAGCTCTGGTTAGGGAAAGAAATATCACCGTAACATGGTTTCCACTGGTACACAGCTCTGGAGAATAACCAACCTAGAAATCAGTGTCACTGAAAGCATTGAGGACTGTAGCCTTCACACAGGCAACACCCACGTAGTACCAGCTTCAACTGCCGTGGGATCTTAAACCTGTTCTTTCCATCTGAGCGTGTGACATCGGTGTTCCCGTTTTGTCTGTCCCACGGTGTTTGGTAATGTTTAACCACTTGGCCACCGCACATCTGGACGTTACATATAGCTTGAGATAAGAGAGTAAACCATGTCTGCACAAATAGGGATCACAGTTAAAGTCGTTAATATGACGGGTGTTGTGCGAGATTCAGTATGTAGAACACAGGCGCAGTATCATAATTGTGAAAATATGTAACCGAAAACAAACTTTGATCGGAGCTTGAAAACTAGGCTATCGATTGCACACACACACACACACACACACACACACACACACACACACACACACACACACTGACACACACGCACGCACGCACGCACGCACACACACACACACACACACACACGTACGAACGCACGCACGCACACACACACACACACACACACACACACACACTCACACACACACATACACACACACATGACCTACTAGATCTGGAATTGTCGCAACAGACAAACAAAAAGACAACCAGTTACAACCTACTACTTACGCCTTCCATGTAGGACATTTTAGGCCGAATGAACTATCGTAGACGACCTGAACTCCACCTTTCGGTTATATGTCACAGTGTACGATAACACTAGAATAGAATTGTCTCGTTGCATCAGCCTTTAACGGTCGGATCTCAAAGTATAGTTAAAGAAGGAAAAGTTGTCGATATCATTCCCGGATAAAATGAGTGGTCAAATAATGTGAAGAGGATTTAGTTTTGGGCTGTACAGCTGCACTTGACTGATCTAGTGTTAGACTGATCAAGTGTTAGACTGATCAAGTGTTAGACTGATCGAGTGTTAGACTGATCAAGTGTTAGACTGATCTAGTGTTAGACTGATCGAGTGTTATACTGATCAAGTGTTTGGCTGATCTAGTGTTAGACTGATCGAGTGTTAGACTGATCAAGTGTTAGACTGATCTAGTGTTAGACTTACCAAGTGTTATACTGATCTAGTGTTAGACTGATCAAGTGTTAGACTGATCGAGTGTTAGACTGATCGAGTGTTAGACTGATCTAGTGTTAGACTGATCAAGTGTTAGACTGATCAAGTGTTAGACTGATCGAGTGTTAGACTGATCGAGTGTTAGACTGATCGAGTGTTAGACTTATCGAGTGTAACTTGCGAGTGCTATCAGTTTATGTCCGTCGCTTTTATGTCAGTGTCTTGATTTACAGCGTTATCACAGAAGAGTTGATTTAGCTGAAACGTTACATATTGTCCAGAGAACCTTCGGAAGTATTGGGAATAAGACCTATGATGAAGAAGGACAAATATAGCACGCTTTCACACAAACACGCACAGAGCACGCTGTTTTTACTCTCTCTCTCTCTCTCTCTCTCTCTCTCTCTCTCTCTCTCTCTCTCTCTCTCTCACTCTCACTCTCTCTCTCTCTCACTCTCTCTCTCTCTCTCACTCTCTCTCTCTCTCACTCTCACTCTCTCTCACTCTCTCTGTCTCTCTCTCTCTCTCTCTCTCTCTCTCTCTCTCTCTCTCTCTCTCTCTCTCTCTCTCTCTCTCAATGGCCTAGTGGATAAGACACCAGCCTCCCAAGCGGAAAGTCGTGGGTTCGAATCCCGGCCGCGCCTGGTGGGTTCAGGGTGGATATTTTTCCGATCTCCCAGGTCAACTTATGTGCTGATTTGCTAGTGCCTTATACCGATTCGTGTGAACACGCTTCCCAAATGGCGGGGTAAAAACGGCTAAACACGTAAAAACTGTGGGAGTTTGAATCCTTGAACGAAGAAAAAGAAGATCGACTCTCTCTCAAACAAATGTTCCACAGAGCGCCCATGATTGGACACGCGCACACTCACAAGCTACGCGCAACCCTTTAATACTTTTGGTTTTTTCGCTTTTTTTCCACAGGTTGCCGTATCTTTATCGTCGGAGGCGTGTCTTCTACAGAGAACAAAGTTTTGAGTGACGTGGAATGCTATGATGTGGAGGGAGACTATTGGCTGGATGACGTAGAACCAATCAGATGCCCTGCCCTCGGTCTTGTCTGCGTCACCGTATTGGCCAGTTAACCAATGAGCGAAAGGGGGCGTGGCAAATTGATGCTATAATTATGTAAACTGTTCCACTCTGTGTCTGACCTTTGTCAAAGAGCCTTTTGTTTTTAATGCTTTTTGTACATATTTCAAACTATTTTTTTAAGAAGGCTTGATCTAAAGTCAATTTAGCATAAGTTATGTGAACATATTTCTATGCCAAGTGCATAATGTATTTTATGCTGTGATTGTATTTTGGTTTTATTTATCATTTATTACATTTTCCACGTCGCCATTTTTCTTTCGATTTAGTGACTGGCCGAGGACATTATGGGGTTTTCTTTTATTTAACTGTCGTATTTTGTATAAACCTGTACTCTTGACTGTGATCGTTTTTGCTGTGTTTATTTCGTAACGCGAATTACTCATGACCTTCTTTAGCACTTTTGTGGACGAAAACATATGACTGACTCTACCACAACTTCTATCTCACTTTAATTCTTTTTGACTGAAAGACGTTTTGTTGCATGTGCCATTGCTATATATATATGAAATCTGTTTTTGAATATAAAACAGTCAACCATGAAAAATTTGAAATCCTGAAGTCTTATCGAATGGTAAAATGTTGTGTTCAAAGAAATCATTGGTCTGCATTACACACTAAAGCTATAATGAATATTTATATAGTCGAACGCATGAAAAGTTTGATGTCGAGCAGTAACAAATATTGAACAACAAGAAACTGAATTGCTATTCCTACATTATTCTCAACTAAAGCACCATTAAATTGATATAGACATTTTTCAACAAAAGACTAGGTTATAAATCTAAGGCTTTGCTTTGACCTTGTAAGAATTTATCTGCATTAAAAGTGGCCCGAACTGACCCCGTATCGCCGTGACATTATCACCGAAGTGCAGGCAAACAGTGAAAAGCAGATAGCCTTAGTAATGGACGTTTCCAAAACCATGCTAAACTTTAACGTAACGGCGTGGCCGTGCATGCAGAAAAGCGCATGAAGTTAAGTGTGAGATTGTCTATGGTCCCCTAGACAGTCATCAAGTGAGCTCGTGTTTGTAAAGTGTGAGTATGGGAATGAGACCTTCATTGTGTCAGTGTGTGTGTGTGTGTGTGTGTATGTGTGTGTGTGTGTGTGTGTGTGTGTGTGTGTGTGTGTGTTAATACTGCTATCCCAGTTAATCATAAACAGCACCGCAGTATCATTCTCAGTGTGGGATACGACACAATCACACACAGACATACGCATGCTCACTTAAGCCTACCACCACTCACTCTTAAACAATCGGCCTTCATAGAGTCACACTTCTGGGCCGAGGGGCACGAACCGAAAGTGGGTGCCACCCAACCGAAAGTGGGTGCCACCCAACCGAAAGTGGGTGCCACCCAACCGAAAGAGAACAAACCGCGAAGTCTGATTCATTGATATCACAACAAAACTCAATTTCAACAAATCCAATACCACGGCTGGCTCCCACCCGGTTGTTAACTTCTCGTGCACCTCGGCTCAGGAGGCAAGAGCAAATAAACGTTAAGAATCAGGAGGAGCGAGTCTGCTGATAAGAGGCTGCACCATACTGACCTTAAGGGGTTACTTGTGTGTTCAAATCGCTCGACAGATACATTACACATTTTGTGCACATCTGAGGGAATTCCCAACCGGGACCACATGGTGACGAGCGCTTCAGCCACCCGTGTAGCTTCGATAGACTTCAGAGGGATGGCCTCCGGATATCTAGTGGCGTAGTCCACCATGGTCAAAATGTATCTGTTTTCGTCCTCAGACGCAGGCAAGATGGGACCGATAATGTCCACTGCCACCCGACGAAAGGGTTCGTCGATGAGTGGCATCTTCTCTAAGGGGACCTTCCTCACCCTTCCCTTGGCAACCACCTTCTGGCATTTGTCACACGACGCACAAAACCGTCGGACATCCGTGCAGATGCCTGGCCAATAGAAGTGGCGCCACACACGGTCCGTGGTTTTCTTGGTGCCCAAGTGATGCCCCAGAATCGAATCGTGCGCCGTTGCCATTACACCTTCGCAAAACTCGCGAGGCACCACCACCTGCCTAAAAGATCCTTCCCTGTTGCTGAACTCTCGATAAAGCAACTTCTTCTCCCTGAGAAACTTTGACCTCCCGTGTTTCCCGCTGAGCTTGACCTTCCCTGACTTCGCATGCTCAGGAAGAGTAGCTAATGTCGGGTCTGTGTCCTGAGCCTTTGCAAGAAGCACGGGGGTAATGTTTCCCAGGGCTGCTCGGGCGGCAGGTAGGGGTTTGAGAGGTTGGTTTTTTCGTTCCGCCTGTGCCCGCGTGAGTACAGAAATGACGTCGGGAGTCCGATATACGGGAACTTCCCTGATGACGCCGTCCACAAACTGGACACGGTTCCCAATGAGCAGGTCGCATGGAGGATCGTCCATGACGACGGCCACAATGGTCCCCGTGAACAAAGGGGTTACGACCTTGATCACAGCTGTGTTCAGGTCGCACGCGTGAGAGGCCTCGGCCATTCTCACCTTCAAGCTGTCGCCTGTGTAGGCCTTTGCCGGAACTAAACTTGCTCGGACCACAATCATGTCTGCCCCAGTGTCTCGCAGACCTTCGCCCTTCACCCCGTTGACATACACCTGACATTGTGGCTGTAAGTGTTTCTTGGAGCAAGGAACGCAAAGTTGCGGAATTCCACAAGCACTTGTGACGTCCCGAAATTCTTCGCTGGCAACATAATGCACGCCCTTCTGGTCTGATTTCCGTTTAAGGCAGTCCTTCTTGACGTGGCCCCGTTTTCCACAGCAGAAACACGTGATGTCGTTCCTGGAAGTAGATCCCTTGTGTCCGTGCTCGTCCTTCCCATCCTTGGATCCTGAAGAACCGGAATTCCCTGACTTGTTCGGCCGTGAGCTTGACGACTTCCCGGAGATCGCCTGGGCGTCTTCGTATACCCTGATCCATTCGGCTGCCTCCTGAGTCGTCTTTGGCTGGTGCTCCTGTACAAAAGCTACCACCTCAGGTCGTAGGCTAGACATCAGCTGTTCCATCACAATCAAGTCAGCAAGGTCGTCGACGTCCCAATTCTTCCTTCCGTTCTATCTCTAAGCGTTTTATCACGCTTCAGGCTTTAGCGCGTGTGCCTCGCTCAGTCTGTCCCTCGCTTCCAGGAGTCAAATACCCCCCTTCCCCAAGTACCTGTCTCGGAGGAGAACTCTTTTCAGCCATGGTGTACGGGGAGAAAATGCTACAGACAGTCAAACGCAGCGATAGCTAGAACCCGCGAAGACCAAACAAATTACAATGGATACAAAAATCCAGCAACCAGAAAACGCAGAAGAAAAATCCAAACGGTGTCAAACGAATGCGTGGCCTATTTTATGGCTGCTTTTTGCGGTGAAACCAAGTGTTTCCCACAGCCGTGGCCTACTTTATCGGCTGCTTTTTGCTGTGAAACAGAGTGTTTCCCACAGCCGTGGTTAGGACATCGAGTCCTCGGACCCTTCCCCCCCAATTTCCAACCAAAGTTAAAAATACGGAGAAAAATCCAAGTAAAACAAGATGGTAGACTAGTAACCTGTTACAGAATGCGAAACAACGAAGTAGAGAACACTGAGTAAAACGAATAACAAATCCGCTAACACCGCTCAGCTCTCTGCAACGGAAAACTCTGAACGAACACACAAACGAGAGATCACAAACAAAGGAAAGGGAAGTAATCACAGATAGCGCATAACGTAGCTCACAAATTACACTTTACATTTCCTGCAAGATGTGAATCGCTTAAGGTGTGGTATATGATCAAAACTATACCCAAAAAAAGGTAGCTCCAAGCAGAAAAAATAAGTCGAGCACTGAAGAGATTATCTGCTCTTAGTTATCCTTAATTGGTGGGTCTTTATCAGTTGGAAATTAACTGAGTAAATCCCGGCTTGGCCCCCATGTGTCACGTTTTAAAGTCAAATGAATGACCTTTATTTATTTATTTATTTTTTTTTTTTTGCAGGGAGTATCCCTCTTCATTAATCTTTTTTTCTTTTCTTTTTTTCTGCTTTTTATATTAATTTTTCTACTTTAAATGTTCCTATATCGTTAACAATACTATTTCTAAATGTATTTTGAACACGCCCAAAAAACTTCCTTTACGGTAATTTTTAATAATCCTATTATATTTACAAATCACTTTATCCTCAACGCATTTCCAAGTGAACATAATTTTGGGGCATTAAAAAAAAAATCAGCTAAATCAATGTCGTTTTCACAATAAGTACAACAATTACTGTATGTTGAACTTGTGCTTAATAATGTTATATCGGTAAAACTCTTTGTTGGACAAACATAGATTGGTTATAAGGAAACTTTGGGTTACTGGTAAAGTTTAAAAGGAAGAACATTATGCAGTAGACCGTAAATAACTAAGTTTAGTGACTTGTTCCTTATTCAGTATTGGGGAAATGTCTGTCAAGAAGTTTAGAAAAGACAATACTGTTCATCGGTGTTTTAATTTGTTTTCCCTCGTTAATTTTTGATTACGATGGCGATGCATGGTTATGTACAGTTAAAAGTCAAGATTCGATTTTTTTTAAAGCATAGGACAGTTTCTTTACGCGTTTAAAAAAAATTAACACAGAGGCAAAAACCGGTTGTTGCAGTCTGAATGCAATTGAGGTCTATTAAAAAAAAAGGTTAATTAAAAAAAATAAATAGCTCCCAGCGGCACTTGAACCCAGAGCGTCGGATTGAAATTCCGAATCCGTAACCACTGCACTATGCTTCTCGTCTAGAAAACGCATTATGCAAAGATGTGTTATCAGTTATTCAGTCGTGGTAGTTTGAAAGCTCACCATCTTCGCCGAATGACTCGAGCACGTTTTTTTTCGGTCAGCAAATGAAGTTTTGAGCCCCGCTGTTTCAAGCTTTTCACCTAAATTAAGGGCAGGTGGGCCAGTGCAAAATTGACCAAATCGTTCAAAACACTGTTTTGGGTATTTTAGCAGATTATGTTTCCATAACATACCTATCATCCATGTGTGTCGGTGTTTTTGTCAAAAGTGTCCTATTTATCTGTCAATAAAGACAAAATGTGAACATGTGTGGCATTGATTGTCTTCTGAAGTCGATATTCCCCCGCCAAAAAATGTCTCATTTCAAAGGCTAGTTACGGCTTTGTCCTCAGCAAAACAGTGCATTCACGACATACGAAACTGCGCAGCAGCTCTTGACCTATAACATGACATCAGTGTTTTGATGAATGTTCCATTCACTCAGCCACTTGTCCGTTGCAAAGGCAGCAATCGTAATCGAACGGAAATGTCCTTTTTTGGAAGGTACTCGACATCCATTGGTTCGTTTCATAAACCGAAATCGGGAACCAGTTTACTTTGTGAGTGCGCATGCTCAGCTTACGAATTTTGCATACGGAAACTACCGAAGAGACTCTCGGCCATGACGGGAACACCCGAAGTTCACTCGGTTTTACAACATCCTGGTTACACATCAAACGATCGGTGACAACTGAAAGCGAATTTTTCCTTGAGAAACAACCTTTGATACGATAACAATGGCTCGAAATAAGAAAGAGGACAATGTCTTTATTAGTTCGGTTAGCAACAACAAGTAGTTCCGCTGGTACTAGGCCAAAGTTTGGATTCTGTCGGTGTTTCCGATACAGAGGAAAGCTTTGATCTCCACGCAGATCCACAGGTCGCCATTTCCGAACACGCCATGCAGCACACTTTTTACGTCTCGGCACTGGCTTGCTTTGCGCTGAATTTGAGTCAGTTTCTGTGCAGTATCTCCTCGACAAGCAAGTTGAGCATTTGCTACGCAAAAAAACAAAAACAGGAGAAAGTATCCAACATCAGTCAGATTATCGGTAATGTTTGCTGGGCCTGCCATTTCCCGAACGAAACTGGATCAGCAACTGTTTGTATCAATCTGCACTTTCGTAAATTCCGTCACTGTCTTGACGAACTGTGTCATTTTCTTCACCGCGATACACAGTTCATTGCGAAGAGCTTCCTCAGTAAGTCGTTCAGATTCCACGTACGATTTGTTGTCAAAAAACAACTCAAACGAAAGTTTCAAACTCATCATCCTCCATCTTGCTTGTCGAAGCACCAAAGTACTGTATCGATGTAAAAACAAAAGCAGAAAACTTCGAGGAAACCAACAAATCGACGAGATAACGGAAGGAAATAAGTCTCGTTCTGGCTCAAGTAAGTTACCGTTAAAAATACCGTTATTCTCGCATGCAAATACAAACGAGAATCGGGTCATTGATACACGTTTAGCGCTGGGGCAGTATCCCCATGCTGGTTGACAGAGGGAAAGAAGGGATGGACGCATAAATTCTCTGCTGGCGTGCTAAAGGCTAAGTAGTTTGCAATTCAAATAAACTAAGCTGTTCATTCATAACACAGTTTTGTCCTTGTGTGTCTGTTTCAATAGTGTTTCTGTGGTGTTCAATCTTCAATGTCGTTTTTCTCAGTTCAGCCATTTTGCCTACGGTTACGTCTTGGGTTACGCGATTTCTCTGGCTGTAATTCAGCTAGAGCAATATTTTCTTTTGTAGTTTGTGCAGAATATAACATTCTGGGGAATTACGAAGGGATTTTGCTGAAATTTTATTATAGTCATGTCCAGATTATTTCAAAAAATAATTTCGCAAGCGTTACCCTAAAGTTTGACAGTTGTAACAAAGAAGTGTTCCTAACTCCAAATATAAATATAATAAACAAGATCTGCTTCGTAATCCCCTAGAGCATACA
>NC_090248.1:69683147-69707085 GCF_037325665.1 Littorina saxatilis | reverse complement strand
CCCCCCCCCCCCCCCCCCCCCATATAAAAAAAAGGACTTATAGTTTTAAGGTTATTAATTTAGGTTAATCTGACACAGGGGAAGTTTTTACTGCAATTATACAGAGACATCAGGAACACCCCCCCCCCCCCCCCCCCCCCCCACCACACCACACACACACATGCAACATCTTCCAAGAGGGACAATTTGATGAATAAGGTGGACAGAGTGACAAACAATCTATAACCTTAGATTCGTAGTTAGAATTTTTCACAGTTATAGAAACAAGTGAATTTCAGCTTCGGGTTAAGCTGACACAGTCAATGTTTCTGCCACTGTCACAGCCACACAGTGTCAACCCCACTGACAGTGACAATGGCTCTTCCCCTCCCAAGAGTGAAAACTGAGCATGAATCAGGGAAAGGGATGGATGGGGACCGGTCGGTCACAGGCAAAACAGGGTCATGAGAAGGAGAAGATCCAATTGCAGCTGTCCCTCCCCATCCTCCCTCCCCCTCCCCCCTACCTCCCTGCTCCCCATTTTCTGTCCTCCTAGCCTTGGGGACAGGGCCAATATTCTGTCAGGGTTCCCCTCTTTTCTGCTTGAGAGGAGGAGAGTGTCTAATTTTGAGCTGACTCATGAAGGTCCAGCAGTTGTTGCAGTCAGTGTTTGTAGCCTTTCTGTCTGCTGTCAGTGTTTGTAGCCTTTCTGTCTGCTGTCAGTGTTTGTAGCCTTTCTGTCTGCAGTCAGTGTTTGTAGCCTTTCTGTCTGCTGTCAGTGTTTGTAGCCTTTCTGTCTGCTGTGAGCAGGCTTGATCAGCGCTGCCAAAAACTTTGTCTTCTGGCAGCATATGATATATTTCCATACTCATTAGGAATTGGGGTAGAGTATATTAATTCGTTTGTGGTTTTATCTTGGATAGCATTAATAGCATGATAGATTGATACCATATTTCCTTAATCAGACATTAGCAAGTTCCAGAATTTTCACTCGCCTTGTGGGCTAATGAAATTCAAAATTGACTAGCCCACAAAAAAGAGTTTCCAAGAAACAAAACGATTCCATCCATTCAAACGTGGTGAAAGGCGAGCAAGCGCCTGTACAGATCGCATCAGTTGAGCGACACGAGCACGCTGGTCTTGCGTTAGCTGGTGCATAGAACTTACATTTAGTCAAGTTTTGACTAAATGTTTTAACGTTGAGGGGGGAATCGAGACGAGGGTCGTGGTGTATGTGTGTCTGTGTGTGTGTGTAGAGCGATTCAGACTAAACTACTGGACCGATCTTTATGAAATTTGACATGAGAGTTCCTGGGTATGAAATCCCCAGCCTTTTTATATTTAGTCAAGTTTTGACTAAATATTTTAACATCGAGGGGCAATCGAAACGAGGGTCGTGGTGTATGTGCGTGTGTGTGTGTGTGCGTGTGTGTGTGTGTGTGTGTGTGTAGAGCGATTCAGACTAAACTACTGGACCGATCTTTATGAAATTTGACATGAGAGTTCCTGGGTATGAAATCCCCATACGTTTTTTTCATTTTTTTGATAAATGTCTTTGATGACGTCATATCCGGCTTTTCGTGAAAGTTGAGGCGGCACTGTCACGCCCTCATTTTTCAACCAAATTGGTTGAAATTTTGGTCAAGTAATCTTCGACGAAGCCCGGACTTCGGTATTGCATTTCAGCTTGGTGGCTTAAAAATTAATTAATGACTTTGGTCATTAAAAATCTGAAAATTGTAAAAAAAAATAAAAATTTATAAAACGATCCAAATTTACGTTTATCTTATTCTCCATCATTTGCTGATTCCAAAAACATATACATATGTTATATTCGGATTAAAAACAAGCTCTGAAAATTAAATATATAAAAATTATTATCAAAATTGTTTTTTCGAAATCAATTTTAAAAACACTTTCATCTTATTTCTTGTTGGTTCCTGATTCCAAAAATATATAGATATGATATGTTTGGATTTAAAACACGCTCAGAAAGTTAAAACGAAGAGAGGTACAGAAAAGCGTGCTATCCTTCTCAGCGCAACGAATACCCCGCTCTTCTTGTCAATTCCACGGGCACTGCCTTTGCCACGGGCGGTGGAGTGACGATGCTACGAGTATACGGTCTTGCTGCGTTGCGTTGCGTTCAGTTTCATTCTGTGAGTTCGACAGCTACTTGACTAAATATTGTATTTTCGCCTTACGCGACTTGTTTCATTTTTTCGATAAATTTCTTTGATGACGTCATATCCGGCTTTTCGTGAAAGTTGAGGCGGCACTGTCACGCTCTCATTTTTCAACCAAATTGGTTGAAATTTTGGTCAAGTAATCTTCGACGAAGCCCGGACTTTGGTATTGCATTTCAGCTTGGTGGCTTAAAAATTAATTAATGACTTTGGTCATTAAAAATCTGAAAATTGTAACAAAAATATTTTTTTTATAAAACGATCCAAATTTACGCTCATCTTATTCCCCATCATTGTTTGATTCCAAAAACATATACATATGTTATATTTGAATTAAAAACAAGCTCTGAAAATTAAAAATATAAAAATTATTATCAAAATTAAATTGTCCAAATCAATTTAAAAACACTTTCATCTTATTCCTTGTCGGTTCCTGATTCCAAAAACATATAGATATGATATGTTTGGATTAAAAACACGCTCAGAAAGTTAAAACGAAGAGTGGTACAGAAAAGCGTGCTATCCTTCTCAGCGCAAGTACTACCCCGCTCTTCTTGTCAATTTCACTGCCTTTGCCGTGCGCGGTGGACTGACGATGCTACGAGTATACGGTCTTGCTGCGTTGCATTGCGTTCAGTTTCATTCTGTGAGTTCGACAGCTACTTGACTAAATGTTGTATTTTCGCCTTACGCTACTTGTTTTTTTTCCCGATCATAGTTTTGCCAGTCTCTCTGCTCACCAGTCAGATTTTGTATAGTCTGCCTGGAAGGAACGCTTCTTCTGTCCGGAGTCATACTTTTTCAATCTCTCGGACTCCGTTCCCTCTGGTTTGGCTTTTCTTTTTTTTTTTTGGGGGGGGGGGGGGGGGGGGGAGCCTGCCAGTTGTCCAAGTATTTCTACATGCTTACAGCTTCAGATCTGCCTAGGCTTCTGAGACACACGTGCTGCGTCGACAATTCTGATTGGTTAAAATCGCGTCAGTGAAAAGTCCTGATAACCCTGAAATCATACGGTCATTCTGATTCGTTCATGGTCACTAAAGAGAATTTCCCGATCAGCTGTAACTGGAGCTCCGATCACATCTAATTTTAGCAATCGTAGACGACAACGTTTCTTCTTAACAGACAATCGTCGTTCGGAAAATGATTATACCACAGACCCAAAATTTACACTCGCCAAGCGGGCGATCATTATAAGACTTTCTACTCGCCCACACTCATTTCTGGTCGCCTGTGGCGAGTAGGCGACCGATCTTGCTCGTGCCTGCTTAATAATAGAAACAAAGTGTGTTAATTCATTTGCAGGATGGATAAACATTGATTAAAGGCACAGTAAGCCTCCCGTAAACCATCACAGATACGGTCAGGCTTTTACACACAGTACAAACACCCTTTCATTTAAACACTCACCGATTGAGAACATCCTAGGTGCCCTCCGTAACGAGCGAACAATTTTCAAAGAATTTATTTTTTGGTGGTTTATCTTACCCCTGAGCCATCGTGAACCCGTGTGATCCAGTTTCCCTTTTTCACAATGTAGTCGTCAGTTAGTCATTTGAATGCGACTCGATGTGAGCTTATCTACAATAGCACGTTTTTATGCACGAAACAAACGGCTGTGGTTCACAAGAACTCTAGCGATGGCTTTTGACTGTTGAGAGGAACGGCGATATATGCATAAACCGTCGTCTGCTACGACCCTTGCGTGACCCGGCTTCCGGGCTTTTCTTTTTTCAAACTTTCAAAACTTCGAATTGTACTGATCTTGTCTTGATGAAAAAAGAATCCTTTTATGATTAAAGAATGTTTGTGTAACAAGCTGTCAATTTATTATTTAGATTTTAAAAGTTAGGTCAAGCGCAAAAACGCACCACAGTCCACAAACATTCTGATAATCATCGATCCACGGCTATCGCCAGTTTACATCGATAGAATGAGACCCGAAGGGAAGTAACTCATTTTTGACAATCTGCAAAATTAATTCTTTGAAAATTGCTCGCTCTTTACGTAGGGCACCTAGGATGTTCCAAAGCTCCCGCAGTGGGGCACTGCGGTTATGAAATTAAAAGCCCCTCCTGTTTTTGGAACCGCAGGAGCTTTCTAGTTTGCTGTTAGGTAGATTTTTGGTTCCTCTTTCCTGTCATGCTCTCTTTTTCTTCATGAATTCTTTTCTTTTTTCTGCCTTCTTGCTCATTCACCTGTATTTTTTCCAAAAATCTCTTCTCTTGCCGCTTGTCTCGCGATTCATGTATAGTTTAATCTGTTAGTGTTCTGATGTAAGTCCAGCAGTAGATAGGTTAAGCCTATTTTAACATACTGGAAACTGGTAATCTTCCAGTAGGTATTAATTTAGTTTTACTAAAGCCTGCTGGGACACAAGTAATGGGTTAGTGCATTTGTAAACAGGAATCGCTTGACAAGTGGCCCCCTTCATCCCCCCCTTCCTCGTCCTGATATGGCTCTGCGTAGTCGGCTGGACGTTAAGCAACAAATAAACAAACAAACAAACAAATGTTCCCGTTTGGTGAACGTTCAAATGGAAGGGTGTTTGTACTGTGTGTAAAAGCCTGACAGTATCTGTGATGGTTTACGGGAGGCTTACTGTCCGGGCGTGATTTCCGGTATTGAATATTCATAACAGCCGTCCAGCACCAAAACGAGGCGCCATTGTTGTAGAGGACCAAGTCCACGAAAATAAAATCTTTCAAAATTTCTCACGCTCGACAGAAAGCAGCCAGGATGTTCCCGTTCGGTGAGCGTTCAAATGGAAGTATGCTTGTACTGTATGTAGACGCTCGGGGAGCTCTGTGATGGTTTACGGGAGGCTAACTGTGCCTTTAATACTATGTAATGGAGAATAGGCAACAAGAAAAGATCCAGAATGGTGAATTTAAAGAAACGCAGAGGCTGTCAGTGTCAATTGAGTCAGTAAAACCGAAGGCTGTCAGTGTCAATTGAGTCAGTAAAACTGAAGGAATTTTCTGTTGAAGTTGCTTTGAATTGTGTTAACTTGCAGCAAAAAGTGTTGTATAGTTGTAAACAAACAGTAACACTAACACAGAGGCAGAAAAAGAAATGCTTTTGTCAGTTTCAATACAAGTTCTAAACTGTGTTTCCTTGTTGTGTTAAGTTTTCCTGCAGTTTGAAACAAACAGTAACACAGGCAGTCACATCTTTTGACACACATGTTTAAACAAGAGGTCTGCTTTGCAAGATGACAAAGAGACCACTGTTTTGGGAAATGTAAGTAAAATATATGTCATGCAAAGCTCTGTGAATATTTCCTCCTGTGGAACACTGTCATTCTTCCTCCTGCATGAGGACTCCAGATAGAGGACTCCAGATAGAGGACTCCAGATAGAGGACTCCAGATAGAGGACTCCAGATAGAGGACTCCAGATAGAGGACTCCAGATAGAGGACTCCAGATAGAGGACTCCAGATAGAGGACTCCAGATAGAGGACTCCAGATAGAGGACAGGGAACTCCCCTTTTGAGAGAAAAAAGGAAAACAATCCGATAAAAACATTTTATTTCAAAACGGGTGGAGTTTTGAAATGGATGTTGATTTATTTTAAGTAGATGTTATGAACAGAACATCTGAAAAATGGTAAAGTTAAAAATCGGGGGAGGGGGTTTCCGGTGTAGTAAAAAGCAAAATGGACATTTTGTTGCTGATTTAGGAGTGGCGTGGAATAGAATTATGTATGGCTTTTCTCTGAAATGCAATGTAATAAAGTTGTATCACAAGTGTGCAAATGCCAGTTGACGGAGAGAATTATAGCTAAATTATAATTGATTGAAAATATTGTACATTTTCGAAGATTGTCCATGTTAAACGAAAGAATGATATTATTATTATTTATAACCCATTCTGTTTACGTTTAAACTGTTCAGCTTCGCTCACAGTATCATACTCATAGCGAGTCATATTGTAACTGAGGTTCAAAAAGAAAGAAAAAAAGAAAAAAAAGAGAAATAAAAAAAAATAAAAAAACTGTATCACAGAGCTACCAAGGATAATTTGCAATGGCAGTGATCTCTTTAAAGATGCCAACCCGTATTCAAAAAAACTTGCAGAAAGGTTTGGGGATGGTTGGGGAAGAAGTTGCCAACAAATTGTAGTCTTGTCAGTAGCAAACAATGATTTGTATAATTGGAATGGTATAATTTATGTTAACCCACATACAGTAGCCTGACACTCACATGTCTGTTATCACAGTAGGCATGGCCAGGTCAAAGAATACAGAGACACAAGAAGCCGGAGTAGGATTATGGTAAACTGAGGGCTATGGCCAGGTCAAAGAATACAGAGACACAAGAAGCCGGAGTAGGATTATGGTAAACTGAGGGCTATGGCCAGGTCAAAGAATACAGAGACACAAGAAGCCGGAGTAGGATTATGGTAAACTGAGGGCTATGGCCAGGTCAAAGAATACAGAGACACAAGAAGCCGGAGTAGGATTATGGTAAACTGAGGGCTATGGCCAGGTCAAAGAATACAGAGACACAAGAAGCCGGAGTAGGATTATGGTAAACTGAGGGCTATGGCCAGGTCAAAGAATACAGAGACACAAGAAGCCGGAGTAGGATTATGGTAAACTGAGGGCTATGGCCAGGTCAAAGAATACAGAGACACAAGAAGCCGGAGTAGGATTATGGTAAACTGAGGGCTATGCGCAAGCAAGTGGGATGCATTGAAGCGATAACGTCGACCGAACACATAAAAGAGGCGGGGGGGGGGGGGGGGGGGGGGGGATTCTCATGGCATCTCCCATGCTTCCCATATATCTCAGAGGCACTCTCGCTTACACTTACAGATGAAGACAAACCCAAGAACCCAAGGTTTTGTGCTCTCCCGGAAATAGTGGGACTACGCAGCTGTACAAAACATAGCAGGCACCGCCACTTTAACCCCGACGCCGTCCCATCACGGCAGATGGACAGTGTGGAGATAATGACCATTAGGAACTAATCACACTGCCCCCTCGCAAATGGATTTCCCCTGATCCACCAGCGCACACACATGTATTCACTCACACAGCTACATATCATTGTGGTGAAAGTGGCCTTGTCCGAATGACTGCACTGGTCAGTGCTAGAGGTACAATGGCACCTGCCATGAAAAACAGTCCTTGGGAACCAGCCATTGTATCACTACACTGCAGGTAGCCTGTCATGATAGGTATATTTAAAAAAAAAAAATTTTTTAAATGAGGCAGGCCGTTATTGAAAATCTGAGAAGTAAGAGCTCTAAATACATACGACATGTGCAATTAGCGTAAGTGAGAGTTATGCCGAACCTATCTGAGAAGTAAGAGCTCTAAATACATACGACATGTGCAAGTAGAGTAAGTGAGAGTTATGCCGAACCTATCTCCTTGCACCTCAGAGATAACACGCATTGAAATGAACAAATGAAGATAAAAGTGACAGTCACTTGTTTATTTCAAATTTCAATGCCAATGGTTGTTATTGTCCCAGGTGCCAGGAGATTAGTTGTGCGTAACTCTCACTTACTCCATTGCACGTGTTGTTGCGTTTAGAGCGCTTACTTTCCTTTCATTCTCAGATATCAAATTGTTTGGGTGGAGATAATAGAGACAGGGTCAACAGAAGATATCCTTTATTGGGAGATGTCCTCTCACCAGAGGTGCGTAACACGACAGGTACCACTGTAGTTGATATCCTTTATTGGGAGATGTCCTCTCACCAGAGGTGCGTAACACGACAGGTACCACTGTAGTCAACAGAAGATATCCTTTATTGGGAGATGTCCTCTCGTCAGAGGTGCGTAACACGACAGGTACCACTGTAGTCAACAGAAGATATCCTTTATTGGGAGATGTCCTCTCGTCAGAGGTGCGTAACACGACAGGTACCACTGTAGTCAACAGAAGATATCCTTTATTGGGAGATGTCCTCTCGTCAGAGGTGCGTAACACGACAGGTACCACTGTAGTTGATATCCTTTATTGGGAGATGTCCTCTCACCAGAGGTGCGTAACACGACAGGTACCACTGTAGTTGATATCCTTTATTGGGAGATGTCCTCTCACCAGAGGTGCGTAACACGACAGGTACCACTGTAGTTGATATCCTTTATTGGGAGATGTCCTCTCACCAGAGGTGCGTAACACGACAGGTACCACTGTAGTTGATATCCTTTATTGGGAGATGTCCTCTCACCAGAGGTGCGTAACACGACAGGTACCACTGTAGTTGATATCCTTTATTGGGAGATGTCCTCTCACCAGAGGTGCGTAACACGACAGGTACCACTGTAGTCAACAGAAGATATCCTTTATTGGGAGATGTCCTCTCACCAGAGGTGCGTAACACGACAGGTACCACTGTAGTTGATATCCTTTATTGGGAGATGTCCTCTCACCAGAGGTGCGTAACACGACAGGTACCACTGTAGTCAACAGAAGATATCCTTTATTGGGAGATGTCCTCTCACCAGAGGTGCGTAACACGACAGGTACCACTGTAGTTGATATCCTTTATTGGGAGATGTCCTCTCACCAGAGGTGCGTAACACGACAGGTACCACTGTAGTCAACAGAAGATATCCTTTATTGGGAGATGTCCTCTCACCAGAGGTGCGTAACACGACAGGTACCACTGTAGTCAACAGAAGATATCCTTTATTGGGAGATGTCCTCTCACCAGAGGTGCGTAACACGACAGGTACCACTGTAGTTGATATCCTTTATTGGGAGATGTCCTCTCACCAGAGGTGCGTAACACGACAGGTACCACTGTAGTTGTACCCTGACTGACCTGTCCGCTCACTGGCCCTTTCGCCCTTTTAGAGATGTTGACACAAGCGCTGCGCAAATATTTAGTGGACATCTTTGTGGTCGCGACCCGGGGTCGTTTTGTTTCCGATTCTCGTCTGGGTGCATTCAACGGAATCTAAACTTGGCCAAAAAATTATTGCAACAATTTTCGCACGCTAAGAAAAGCATTAAAACGCAATTCATTTTCGTTAAACTTTATATGCTCGAAAAGGTAATTATGTCAGCTGTACATATCATTTGTCCGATTGATGGTACTTTGTATAGGCATCCCCCGTGACAGCCTGTCAAACAAGGTCACCCCTAAAATCGACCTGACAAAAACCATAGCCCCGTATTTTAAAATCTGCAAAAAAATCAGAATATGCACAAACCAAACACTTGTGACAACCATTGGAAAGGCCATTCAATTTTCTGTTCAGAACATTTTGTTTTATGCACCTGACTTCCCTAGTCTTTATACATGTAGCTTTTTGTCAAAGGCGGTAGGTGTCAACCGTTTCAGAGGCCCAACGTTTTGCGGCCATTTTTGAGGGGGTCCTCCACCCAAAGAGCCATTATCTGCTCAAGTTCTCAATGATTTGCTTTGCAAATTTCAGAAGTTATGACCAATAGGCTGACCTAAATCGGTGTTTACTTTTGCGAATGTGTATAATAAGCGTGTTGTGTTACGTACATTTTCCGAAAGAACTAAACAAATATTCATAATAATTCAGGGTTTTAGGTTAAAAAATCGTGACTTTGCCTGCTAAGCAAAACATGGATGAGGCAATAGGTGCCACAGTTTGAGGCAGATCCGAGTGCTGGTTTACATTTGCTGGAGATGGGAACGCGCAAGAAAATGTATCGATCACCGTCCTTGGTAATGCGTACAGTTGCTGTGGAGATAAACTGACCTTGGCCTGTGCTTCCTTCGCTGCGGGTCACAAAAGCGCAACTCACCGAGCACAGCGCGCCGGAACAGGATAGTAAGCACAGGCCCAGGACTGTTAGTCTCCAACGAAACAGGCAAAGCGAAGGAAACCATTTCACTGAAAAGAGGAGAGAAACAAGATTGGGTGGAAGAGTGGGTGCGAGGACATTGTAGAATTGCTATACTATGCAGTTTGGGAGAAGATAAAACTTGCACAGCAGGGATATAAAGGAAAAAAGTTGTTTTTGTTGAAGAGCAACTGAGACTTCCCTCCCTTCATTTCTTATTTACACCCTATAATCTGATGTGGGTGTGCTTTATTTTTTCTTCAGCGAGGTAACAAATAAAGAAGCTTAGAACAGCCCGTTTACGCGTAACTTTTATTTTGTACAAGTTTGTTTTTGTGTTGCTGAAGGATTCCATCTTTTTATTATCTGGTGGTGTGCTTTTCTTGCTGGTTTCGTCTTCTTCCACTTCCATGTTCCCTGGTATTTTGTGAGGGCCAGGTGTTTTGTGAGGGCTAGGTATTTTGTGAGAGCTAAGGTTGAAGAACAAACATGCAGAAAGAGTGTTGTGCAGAGTGAGATAGTTTTTCTTGCATTATTAGTCAAAACACAGACGCTCGCTCTCTCCATCCTTTCTCTCTCTCCCTCTCCTCTCTCTTTCTCTCCATCCTTTCTCTCTCTCTCTCTCTCTCTCTCTCTCTCTCTCTCTCCCTCTCTCTCTCTCCCCCCCCCCCCCCCCCCGAGTTGACTCGGCGTGGACGAAAGGGCATGCGACGGTCAAGAATGAATCAGAAGCTCTCCTTCTGTCCTCTTCTTCACCCCTTCGCCCAACAGGTTAGTTGCAGCCAGTCACTCTCCCATACGAATTTCTTTACGATGCCACTGGACACAGCAAAGTACTCAGCGATAGTCAGATACAATAATGAGTAGTAATTTATACCGATGGCAAGAAAATTGGCCTTAGGCCAAACTATGATCACCGATCTGCATTGTTACATCTCAAAAACTGTCCCCATGCCCTGCTCTCAGTTCACACTGTATGTAATCGGCAATTACGTGAATTCGGCACGACATATGCACTGATCCTGGCACTGACCTTTTTCTGCGTATCTCGCAAGATTCAGGCTGCCGCATTACGCCCTCATGGAACGACGTCGACATACTGAGACAGCTCTGTATAGTTTTCCGTAAACAGTCAGCGATACTGACCTTGACATTGACTGCCTCAGACAGCCGCACGACATCGATGTGGAGCAAGTGATGTTCTTCACAGACAAGACAGCTGTCAGTGAGGGTCTCAGTGGATCGTTTGTCTCGTCCATTTTATCAGAAAGTGCAGCGAACAGTAACTCACACCCTCCCAAGCCTCCATACCCCTCCCTTCTTTCTCTCAATTTTTGCTCTTCCGAGTGTTTTGGGGAGCAGAGGTTGGGGTGGTAGGTTTTGACAAATACTCACTTTTAAAAGGTGTCGGTTTTCTGCTCAGAGTCAGAGCTTGATGAGAATAACAGTGACTGTGAAGTGCGTCAAAACTGCGTCAACCTGTCTAAACGTTTCTGCCTACGGGCGTGCAAGGATTACAAATGGCAATATTTTGTTGTTGCATGTTTGTAAAAAAAACCACACACCATCTTTCAGCTTAGAACATGTTCATACGTCGTTTCCAGCGTTTGATTGCAGAATCAGAAGCCGTTTGCAAGAATACATTGGCTTGAAAATCCCAAGTCTCTTGAGCATGTAACATAACATTACCAAGGATGTTGAAACGTTGAAAAGCTCGCAGCGGGAAAGTGTCGGTTTCCCCAATAGACATTACGATAGTTCACCGATGACTAACAAAGGGAGAACGATATCCTGGTCAATAGGATGCGTTTATTTTGGAATTGCGTCAATATCTGTCCATCTGGGATGTAAATTAACATTGGCAGGAAAAGATCCTGGGCTGGTGCTGTGCTTATTGTTGTGATGCACTTGATGATTAGAACTGATGACTAAGTCAGACACTAAGAAACTGCAGCCAAATTTAGTGGGGGTTTTCACTCAGCAATACACGAAGAAGGAAAGTTGCTGACTTATTATTGCACACTGCCGAAGGGGGGGGGGGGGGGGGGGGGAGGTTGTATTTTGCTGCTTGTCTTCTGCAACAGTTTGAAGGATGGAGTGTCTCTTTCTCCCTCAGAACCTCTCTTTCTGATCCGTTCCAGCCCTCCTTCTTTGGCGGATGCTCGATTTCCGAAACGATAATACCGCTAAACATTGAACGAGGTCTTCGTGTATTGTAGCGTGGCTTCTTTGGTCGCGCTTTGGATCGTCTGCAGATCGATAGGCTGGGTCTTGGAGTCTGTGTTGATTTTGTTGTTTGCTAGGCGGGACCCTATCTCGCTAGGATCTATATAGCTATGAGACCAATGGTGGCGAGAGAGGTGAAGGGAGGGGGAATGTTTACAGTGCCGTGTGCCGGGCTGTGAGCAGTACCCGCCAATGTTTAGCTCAGGCACCGTCGCGGCGGACGCGCCTCAGTTCTATACCGAACACTGCACCCTCATTCAAGGAAAATGCACCGCGCTGTTCTAGACAACTGTCCTCACCTACAAGTCAGAGGTGTAAGTTACACCGACCCTGGCGCCTAAGGCTAAGCCAAATGCTCGTCTCAAAACCGCATACAACAACATGCATTCTCTGGTGTGAGAGATCGCTGGACAACGGGTAAACAGAGTGGCTGGGCGATGCAGTCGGTTTCAACGCTCTTCGCTTCTTCGTCTTCTCGTTCCTTTTGCACACTTAAATATCTGGAGTGATGTGCACGAGGAAGCGCCCAACTAGATGGGAACCAAGCGCTGGGTCGGAATAGTTAAAACTCAAACAAATCTCAATTTTAGCCAGTTCGACCCAGCGCTTGGTCCCCCCCCCCCCCCCCCCCCCGCACCCACCCAGTTGGGCACTCTATCGTGCAAATCACCCCAGCTCTCATGACGAAGTTGTTCGCTTTTTTGCAATTCTTCCACAGACCCGTGCAGTTCAATTTGTCCTCGCCTCACTCAGCCTTTGAAAGTTCCTAGAGTCCTGGAGGATGTACTGTGCGTTCCGTCGCGTCCTCCAAAAATGTCAGAAAATCGGGTCTTTAAAAGGAGGGAGTGTTAAGATTGGGGGTTAATTGACGGAGGTCGTGAAGAGAAAGTGTGAGAAAGCAAGGTGTGAACAAGAGGGAAGTCTCACAGTGAAGGGCCTTGAGCCTTGAAAGGGGTGTTGACTGTATTGTAACAATCTATCTTGCTATTTTGTTGAGTAAAGGGTAAGTGATTGCTTGGGTGCTATCAGCTATTTTGTAAGCTGAACCCTTTCCCTTGGGATACTGTTTCTCTGCTATAATTGTGACATCTTTGCTATTTTCCTGGCCCCTGGCGTCTTGGTATTGTGCCAAGCTTTTCACTAGTTCTTGCGCTAATTCCTGGAATTTCTAGTGCCCACAGGAATGTGTACAACCGTTTGGCAGGCACAGGAATGTGTACAACCATTTGGCAGGCACAGGAATGTGTACACATTTGGCAGGCACAGGAATGTGTACACATTTGGCAGGCACAGGAATGTGAACACATTTGGCAGGCACAGTAATGTGTACAACCGTTTGGCAGGCACAGGAATGTGTACAACCGTTTGGCAGGCACAGGAATGTGTACAACCATTTGGCAGGCACAGGAATGTGTACACATTTGTACACTTTTCTTCCCGTGTCAACCATCTTGTAAACCGCCACAGATCATGGCCAGATCTTGTAAACCGCCACAGATCATGGCCAGATCTTGTAAACCGCCACAGATCATGGCCAGATCTTGTAAACCGCCACAGATCATGGCCAGATCTTGTAAACCGCCACAGATCATGGCCAGATCTTGTAAACCGCCACAGATCATGGCCAGATCTTGTAAACCGCCACAGATCATGGCCAGATCTTGTAAACCGCCACAGATCATGGCCAGATCTTGTAAACCGCCACAGATCATGGCCAGATCTTGTAAACCGCCACAGATCATGGCCAGATCTTGTAAACCGCCACACATCATGGCCAGATCTTGTAAACCGCCACAGATCATGGCCAGATCTTGTAAACCGCCACAGATCATGGCCAGATCTTGTAAACCGCCACAGATCATGGCCAGATCTTGTAAACCGCCACAGATCATGGCCAGATCTTGTAAACCGCCACACATCATGGCCAGATCTTGTAAACCGCCACACATCATGGCCAGATCTTGTAAACCGCCACACATCATGGCCAGATCTTGTAAACCGCCACAGATCATGGCCAGATCTTGTAAACCGCCACAGATCATGGCCAGATCTTGTAAACCGCCACACATCATGGCCAGATCTTGTAAACCGCCACAGATCATGGCCAGATCTTGTAAACCGCCACAGATCATGGCCAGATCTTGTAAACCGCCACAGATCATGGCCAGATCTTGTAAACCGCCACACATCATGGCCAGATCTTGTAAACCGCCACAGATCATGGCCAGATCTTGTAAACCGCCACAGATCATGGCCAGATCTTGTAAACCGCCACAGATCATGGCCAGATCTTGTAAACCGCCACACATCATGGCCAGATCTTGTAAACCGCCACAGATCATGGCCAGATCTTGTAAACTGCCACAGATCATGGCCAGATCTTGTAAACCGCCACAGATCATGGCCAGATCTTGTAAACCGCCACACATCATGGCCAGATCTTGTAAACCGCCACAGATCATGGCCAGATCTTGTAAACCGCCACACATCATGGCCAGATCTTGTAAACCGCCACAGATCATGGCCAGATCTTGTAAACCGCCACAGATCATGGCCAGATCTTGTAAACCGCCACAGATCATGGCCAGATCTTGTAAACCGCCACAGATCATGGCCAGATCTTGTAAACCGCCACAGATCATGGCCAGGATTTGACAGGAGACGAACACAGCATTTTCCTTGGACACTTCCCAAACTCTACAGCCTTGTTGGTGTGTGTGCGTGGTTGGATTTCCTCGTTGAATTATTATTTTTTTGTCGGGCTCATATAGTGAAATAAGGTCTCTGGAACTTTACGATGAATCTGACTGCCATCAAATTCCAACTACCCAGGGATGGCCAAATCTCAAAATTTTAACTCGCCAGCCGGGCGAGTAACTTCAAGAAAGTCACTAGTCCGGCAGAAATTTCGCTGGCCCGGTAGATATCACAGTTGATCTGCAGTGTTTATATGGCTTTAAAACTCGATATTACAACCAGAACGGTCGCATTGACCAGGATTTTCATTGGCCAGCCGGGCGAGTTGCACGGCGGTTTCTACTAGCCCGGCGGATGTTTTACTCGCCCCTGGCGACCGGCCGGACGATGTGGCCATCCTTGCTACTCGTCCAAGGCAACTCAAAAACTCCCATGGTTCGTCCCCAAAGACGACCACCGATGGTTGCTTTATTGGTCTCTTGTTGAAGCCCCAGCATCTTTCAATCACGTCCGTGTCTGTGCCTTTGTTCTCTTCAGCCGCGTACGGCAGTTGAAGTGCAAGGGCCCATCGGGGGAGAGCTTGATTGGGGAAAAAAAAAGTCTGTTTACGGTAACATAGGCAAAAAAATAAGGTCGGTAGGTCGGGATATTTTTTTCCCCCAAAAATCATATTTTTAAGTTATTTTGCCCAAAAACAGACATTTTTTAATTTTTTAATTTTTTTTTCCCAAATGCCAAAAAAAAGTCTAGGGTCGCGCGAAAAAATAGGGTCGGTCGGGATACCGTAAACAGACTTTTTTTTTTTGTGTGTGCCTTGTACGGAACTCCACACTGAGACACGTCGTACAGAATGGGGAAGTGAGAGACCGGAAGTGTTCATTTTTGTCCGCCCCTGAACTATATTTTTACATCACACACGGTGTGTGTGTGTGTGTGTGTGTGTGACTGTGTGTGTGTGTGTTTAGTTTTCCTCCTCGTTCTAAAAAACCCACCGCAGTGGAAGCAACCCTTGCAGAACACGTTGACCTGACGATTCTGCCTTTTTGTCGTCAAATCAAAACCTCCAGAAAAATATCAGCTTCGGCATTCTTGTATTTTCTTTCAGTGTTCAGAAACATGGAGTTTTGGAGCACTGCGGCTTTTACTAATATTCCCACTGCAAACATCACTATACTGTAACATAACGAGCAAACACAGTCCAACAGCATATTAAAGCTGGATGACACGGAGAATTAAGAGCATGTCTGATAGTGTCCGTCTCAACATCTATAATAATGTTCGAGATAACTATTGTTTCTCAACTTTTGTTGCGTTATGACTTGCTGATGTATTTTGTTTTCAGTATAACAGGTTTTTATTAATAGAATGTACTGGTTTAGAAGCAATAGTAAAAACAGTGGAACTGAAATAGGGCAACTGCTATTGTTGCAATAGATGACATACTGCATGCGACCACAAAATAAAAGGAAAACACCGAATGCTTTTGTTTTAAACTTTCATTTGAGGAGACGAACTGCATTCATTTTGTTCCTATGGAATTATACATTTCTGCATGCGACATAGTTACATATATGGCAGATTTCTACTATCTCATTATGATCCTTGCTATGAGCGCCCTAGTACTAAGGTCGCGATTGAGCTTGCCACTGGCGGCTTCTATGCCACTGGCGGCTTCCATTTTGTTGTGACGCAGCTCGTCATCTGTTCCGGAAATGACCTGCGCTTTTTTTGAAATCAAACTATCATGTGTTGTGGCCCATCTCGTCATCTGCGCTGTTCCGAAAATGAGCTGCACCTCGTCATGTGCGCTATTCCGGTCTATGTCTTTGGGTTACATTATTTTCCCTGTACAGGTTCACAGCTCATAACATATTTCCCGTTTCGCTTCCCGTACAGGGTGTGCACCCCCCAGTAGCGCTGTTGCTTTCATTGTGACTGTTACACAGTGCGTTTTTATGTCAGTGGTGATTGACGTACTTTTGGTTGTACAAAGTATGAGAAATTAAGTTATGATAACTGGCAACTGAAAGAGGAATTGATTCGAAAGTGTATCACGGAGAGTGAGTGGTAGACCTCCGATACAATAATACTTTTTTTTTTAACTTTTAAATTTTTTATTTTATTTTTACATCTATTCATTTGTTAATCCCACCATTTTTCGTCGTTTGCTTCCCTTTTCCCCCAAAATGTGACGTTTGTGTTGGCAGATGGTGTGTAAACTATAATTGTGTGGCAAAGAACTGTGCGCGAAAAATAGAGCCAACTTGTAGTAGTACAGAGTCTGTTATTGTTTTTGATGCGTATGTGTGTGTAGAGGTGGAGGGGGGTGTGATAGAGAGGTGTGGTGGGGGAGGGGCGTGAGAGAGAGGTGGTGGTGGGGGATGGGGTGAGAGAGAGAGGTGTGGTGGGGGAGGGGCGTGAGAGAGAGGTGGTGGTGGGGGATGGGGTGAGAGAGAGGTGGTGGTGGGGGATGGGGTGAGAGAGAGGTGGGGGTGGGGGATGGGGTGAGAGAGAGGTGGTGGTGCTTACGTACAGGTGTATGCAACATCACGCACGAGTGTGCTTGATCGTTTTTTCGCCGTTTGGTGACATTACGTGCAGGACTTCAAATCACCACTACCTCTACATCGGTGTGTGTGAGTGTGTGTACGCACATTTGTTTGCGTGTGTGCACGCACTACCGTTTGTTTGTCTAGTGCGTCTGAGCGCGCTCGTATGTTTTCATGTCAACTTTATCTGTCAATCGTTTCAAGCATTGGCCGGCGATGACATTGATTCACAATATAAGAAACATTTGCGTATGTCTGCGATTTCGCGCACACTTTCACGTGCGTGCATGTGTGTTTTCATGTCAGCTTCACCTTGAAACCGCTCTACAGTTCCAAACGTCAGCCGGCGATGAGGAAGATTGACTCTGATGGAGAGATCACCACAGAACGAGTGCCAGCATCCTTTATAGAGAGGAGCAGCGGGCGGGGGCAGTATTGATTTGCGTTGGCCTTGGGGCTCCGACTCTCTGGGTGAACTCTGAAATGTCTTGTGCAGCCCAGTCCAGCCAGCCGCCTGCATCAAACACGTCTCTCGGTCTCCTTTCACTCCTTTTTGTGTGTATTTTTTTCCTTTCAACTTCAGTGTCACTCGAAACTCTTTAAGTTTTTGTGTGTGTTTTTAGTGTCGCAGCGTGGGCGTACGCTAATTACATTTGTCATATATTGTAATCACCCGACCCTCCCCTCGTCCTTGCTCTGTGTGTGTGTGTGTGTGTGTGTGTGTGTGTGTTCAATGCTCGAAACATCGGTGTTTTATTGTCAGTCTCGCGGTGAAGGGGTACGATTATTACATTTCACATTATATATTGTAAATATAGTCACTCACGCCCCCTCTTTTTGAATGATTGTGTGTGTGTGTGTGTGTGTGTGTGTGTGTGTGTGTGTGTGTGTGTGTGTGTGCGTGTGCGTGCGTGCGTGCGTATTTTCTTTCCAGTGAAAGCATCAGTTATTGTTTGTTCAATGTTGCAGCGAGGGCGTACTGTTATTAGGTTCTGTGTAGGCACTGTAATCAGTTTCAGAAGTGGACGCATTGTCGTGTTACTGTCAATCGTTTTAACTGTAGGGATTGTCAGTTGTCTTCAAACTGCATCTTTTGTCATCCAATGGCGAAGGCGTGATATTAGATTCCGTGTAGTGTAATTACTTTCAAAAGAGAAAACTTTGTCCAGTTGGCATGGTCATGTAAATTTTCTATTATTTGTCAGTTGCATCAGTATTCCTTTCGCAGCGGGTTTGTACGATTATTACATTTCGCCCACACTAATGAATTTAACAATTCAATTTTGTTGCATTGCCATCCATGGGAATTTCACTTTCAGTTGCGAAGGCTGGTTGTTCGTTCCGTCATTTCCCGTTTTTGTATTTAATGGTGCTTTTTATCTTCATGTGTTTAAATTTGTTGCCTATTTTGTGTGTGTATTGATTTTTTTTAAAGGGGGGAGGGGGGGGGCTTATGAGACACTGGTTCTGATAATACTTTGCTTGTAACGCCCTCTTGCTTTGTACGGAAGGATGGCAAAACGAGTTTAAAGGCGCGAACATGAATTGCGATGGCTCTGCAGTGTGAGTCATCCCGCTCATTAAAATTTCATTCCAGCTAAAGCCATTGTTTCCTTGTGCACAAGTGATTGCTTCCTTGGCAGTTTTGTCTTTTCCTTTTTAATGGAAAATGTCTTTCTCGCTGAGGCTATTGTTTCATAGAGCATCAATGATTTCTTCATTCAAAGCTTTTTAATTTACTGGAAAAGGGGTTCGTGCGAATCCTATAAAAAAAATAATCTCAGGAACAGTTTGTGTTATGTGTGTGTCTTTTAGTGTTACCTTTTTTGATATTGTTAGTCGTTATTTTGATATTGTTGTCGTTTCCTCTTTCCTAACGACTTGCATTTGGGAGGGGGGGGGGGGGGGGGGGCGAGGGGGGTGAACGTTATGGAGATCGTATGGCTTATTGTGTGTCTTTTACCTATGGTTATGGTTAATTTGATATTTCGGCCGTTTCTTTTTTATTAGAAACGTTTTGTTTGTTTGTTGATGTTTTGAATATTGTAGGAACTCTAGGACAGTGTGAGATGTGTGTGTGTCTTTGCGAATGTGGGGCAGACTCTCCAGCGTTGTGACTGCAGCACTGCTATGTATCTGAACGTATTAGGTATAAAGCTGCCTGCTTCTGCTACAATATCATCTCTGAATCGGCACCTGCCTATCTTTCTGAACTGGTCTCTCTCTACACTCCCTCTCGCACCCTTCGTTCTTCTGATGATGCTCGACTTCTCTGTCAAGGTCGCTTTAAACGCAAGGCTCATGGCTTCCGCACGTTTTCGTATTATGGACCTCAGTTATGGAATTCACTCCCCTTTCAATTACGTCACTCTCCATCCATTTCATCTTTTAAGTCCAATTTGAAAACTCACTTGTTCCAACAACACTACGGATAGTTCCTTAGTATAGAGTCTGGGGATGTGAGATGTGCATGATGTGTTGTTTGAATCTGACAGTGATTGTATGATTTTTGTATACATGTATTGTTGTCCCGCGCTTTGAACTTTTGATAAGGCGCTTTATAAATGCCCGTTATTATTTATTATTATTTATTATTATTTTATTTCATTGACACAAAAAACAAATGTTTCCCGGTTCGCTGTTTCCCGTTTCACCTTTCCTTTGTTTTTTGTAAGCGCACAATAGAAATTACCAACAATGTCGTTTCGCCGTATAAAAGCAATAGTATATTTGTGCGCGCATTTTGCACATACTTTCTTAGTGCTGCACCCCCACCACCCCCCACCCCCACATTGTCACACACACTCTCTTCAATTCGCTCTCTCTCTCTCTCCCCCCTTTCTCTCTCCCCCCTCTCTCTCCCCCCCTCTCTCTCCCCCCTCTCTCTCCCCCCTCTCTCTCTCCCCCCTTCTCTCTCTCTCTCTCTCTCCCCCCCCTTCTCTCTCTCTCTCTCTCTCTCTCTCTCTCTCTCTCTCTCTCTTCGCTTTATTATTACAACAAAAGCTACCTCGGCCCGCACTTGTTCTACAGGCAATGTCCTCTACTGTCGCTAGGTCTGTGCTTATTACTAATTGCTGACAGCGGAACGGAAAAGGGGCTAGGTGAGGAGTGACTAACGCACTTATTACCGGTAACACGATCAGTGTCGGATCTCGCATGCAGTGTGTGCAAGTTAATAAACACTTTGTGTGGAATGGGATTGGTGGGGGTGGGGATGAGGAGTACATCAATAGCTACTCCACTGTATACATGTGGAATGGGATTGGTGGGGTGGGGATGAGGAGTGCATTAATAGCTACTCCACTGTATACATGTGGAATGGGATTGGTGGGGTGGGGATGAGGAGTGCATTAATAGCTACTCCACTGTATACATGTGGAATGGGATTGGTGGGGGTGGGGATGAGGAGTACATCAATAGCTACTCCACTGTATACATGTGGAATGGGATTGGTGGGGTGGAGATGAGGAGTACATCAATAGCTACTCCACTGTATACATGTGGAATGGGATTGGTGGGGTGGGGATGAGGAGTGCATCAATAGCTACTCCACTGTATACATGTGGAATGGGATTGGTGGGGGTGGGGATGAGGAGTGCATCAATAGCTACTCCACTGTATACATGTGGAATGGGATTGGTGGGGTGGGGATGAGGAGTACATCAATAGCTACTCCACTGTATACATGTGGAATGGGAT
The DNA here is from genome assembly GCF_037325665.1 of Littorina saxatilis. Lineage (NCBI taxonomy): Eukaryota > Metazoa > Mollusca > Gastropoda > Littorinimorpha > Littorinidae > Littorina > Littorina saxatilis. The sequence goes on along the minus strand of NC_090248.1, from coordinate 69,685,966 downwards.
TGGTGGGGTGGGGATGAGGAGTACATCAATAGCTACTCCACTGTATACATGTGGAATGGGATTGGTGGGGTGGAGATGAGGAGTGCATCAATAGCTACTCCACTGTATACATGTGGAATGGGATTGGTGGGGGTGGGGATGAGGAGTACATCAATAGCTACTCCACTGTATACATATGGAATGGGATTGGTGGGGTGGGGATGAGGAGTACATCAATAGCTACTCCACTGTATACATGTGGAATGGGATTGGTGGGGTGGGGATGAGGAGTACATCAATAGCTACTCCACTGTATACATGTGGAATGGGATTGGTGGGGTGGAGATGAGGAGTACATCAATAGCTACTCCACTGTATGCATGTGGAATGGGATTGGTGGGATGGGGATGAGGAGTACATCAATAGCTACTCCACTGTATACATGTGGAATGGGATTGGTGGGGTGGAGATGAGGAGTACATCAATAGCTACTCCACTGTATACACGTGGAATGGGATTGGTGGGGGTGGGGATGAGGAGTGCATCAATAGCTACTCCACTGTATACATGTGGAATGGGATTGGTGGGATGGGGATGAGGAGTACATCAATAGCTACTCCACTGTATACATGTGGAATGGGATTGGTGGGGTGGGGATGAGGAGTACATCAATAGCTACTCCACTGTATACATGTGGAATGGGATTGGTGGGGTGGGGATGAGGAGTACATCAATAGCTACTCCACTGTATACATGTGGAATGGGATTGGTGGGGGTGGGGATGAGGAGTACATCAATAGCTACTCCACTGTATACATGTGGAATGGGATTGGTGGGATGGGGATGAGGAGTACATCAATAGCTACTCCACTGTATACATGTGGAATGGGATTGGTGGGGTGGGGATGAGGAGTGCATTAATAGCTAATCCACTGTATACATGTGGAATGGGATTGGTGGGGGTGGGGATGAGGAGTACATCAATAGCTACTCCACTGTATACATGTGGAATGGGATTGGTGGGGGTGGAGATGAGGAGTACATCAATAGCTACTCCACTGTATACATGTGGAATGGGATTGGTGGGGGTGGAGATGAGGAGTACATCAATAGCTACTCCACTGTATACACGTGGAATGGGATTGGTGGGGTGGGGATGAGGAGTGCATTAATAGCTACTCCACTGTATACATGTGCAATGGGATTGGTGGGATGGGGATGAGGAGTACATCAATAGCTACTCCACTGTATACATGTGGAATGGGATTGGTGGGGTGGGGATGAGGAGTGCATCAATAGCTACTCCACTGTATACATGTGGAATGGGATTGGTGGGATGGGGATGAGGAGTACATCAATAGCTACTCCACTGTATACATGTGGAATGGGATTGGTGGGGGTGGGGATGAGGTGTACATCAATAGCTACTCCACTGTATACATGTGGAATGGGATTGGTGGGGGTGGGGATGAGGAGTACATCAATAGCTACTCCACTGTATACATGTGGAATGGGATTGGTGGGGTGGGGATGAGGAGTACATCAATAGCTACTCCACTGTATACATGTGGAAGTGGTGCGGTGGGAGGGGGGGGAGTTTTTGTCCTCTCGTCCTCTTCTGAAACTGACACACAAAAATACGCACAGACAGACGCACAGGCAGACACACTCACACACAGACATACACACACACACAGTGACACACGCACACACACACACACACACACACACACACACACTCACATTCAATCGCGCGCACACACACACACTCTTTTTCTCTATATATCTTCCCCTTTAGTAGCTTTACTCCCTGTAACATTTGTGTGACCCCTACCGCTATGATGCGACCGGAACCCGGCGAACATTGTCATGGAATGGAATAGTATTTGGCAGAATCAAACAGTCTGTGATTGGATTCCCAACGGAGCTCTGGCATTGGTGCTAATTTGGCCGAGGTTGTGTGTGAGCTTTGTGTTGAGAGCACGCGTTAACTACAAGGGAACAAGCTGTATTATCGGACAGCTACATTTTTTCTGCCTGTGTCCGTTTCTCCACCGGGGAACTTGTCCGTAAAACAGTTTGGTGTAAAAATCTGAAGCAGATGTATAGTGACAAATAACGAGGCATACTCCCATACTTTACGTAGAAAGGAGGATGGCAGTGAACCTTGACCTTGTTAACTCCCATACTTGACGTAGAAAGGAGGATGGCAGTGAACCTTGACCTTGTTATCTGTGTCAATCGTCTTTTTTTTCATCATAGACGTTAGGCTTGTTGTTATTTTCTTGAATACTTTTGATGGTTACTTTTATTATTTGCACATGAAACAAACACTGTTTAAACCACTCATCTTTTAGAAGGTGCAGTTCCTTTCTACTTCACACTTATTTACCACACTCTCTCAAGCGTACAGTCTAGCCACAGACATAAAAAGGTAGAATTTTTTTATTTATATGTGTGGCTTCTAGTCCTTTGCTTTGTCTGGCTATTACCTACCTCTGGGTTATTTATCTGATTCGTATTTCGCCGTTTAAGAACTTTTGAATGTCTTGATACATGTACCCATGCTGTTTGTCAAGGCGTACTTGCCTTGGAGTACCCAACAGTAAGTTGAGTAACAGTAGTTGAGTTCTGTTCATTTTGATACAGCGAAGCAATCGTTTCGTTAGGGACAATATCATTGCCCCAGTTACTTGCGAGGATAGTGTTTGTAGCCTGTGTCCTGAAGGTACCATTGTGGGATCCCACATTGTGTATTGCCTTTTTTATGCGTCAGCAGCGCATTATCTAGTATTCAGATTCAGAGAATTGTATGCCGTTTCTATCAATCCGTGTGTGCG